>NC_045148.1:23585003-23627180 GCF_008831285.2 Nymphaea colorata
TCAAATACTCTATCATTTGGAGCTTTGATAATGATGCAGGCAACTCTCGACTCAGCTTGTTTGTTGAGATATCCATGTTGATCATCATGGCAAAATTCCCAAGACCCAAAGGCAGGTGACTACTGATGGAGTTGTCGTGCAAGTATAGCTCCCACAAGTCCTTCAACTCACAAAGACCAAGCCACAGCTCGAGCACGACTCTTTTAAGCTCATTTACCAACTCCCCATTTGACCCTTTTTGTTTTTTGGTTTTAAGTTTGAAATTTTTCAAAAGAATGCCAAGATAAATGGTTTACTCACGTTCAATCAAACCATTTTTATGAAACTCGAACTTGACTTGTATATAATCGCGAGTCTTGAGTTAAGCTTAAGCTTAACGCAGCAAATTCGAGTCGAGCTTGAGTTGGCTCTACTCTTTTTACAGCTCTATCCACTTGACACACACAGATGGACTCTTCCCTTATTTATAATGGTGAAACATGTTAGTTGGAGTGGGGAAGCTTCAACCTAAGGATGTCAATATGTCTGATTTGAATTGAATATCCAAGTGAACTGCTCCAAAAACATTTAGATGAAGAAAAGAAATTTACTAATCAACTAAAAAATCAAATAGGATTTGAATTTAAGAAATGATGTCCGATTAGATTTAGATTCATATATGCATAAATATCTGAACGAATTCAGATTTAGTTGTATAGAAATATTCAATCGAATACAGATTCAGATTCAAATATACAAAAATATCCGATCAGATCCAGATGGGACATAGATTTAAATAAAAATTCTATATTCAATGCTCTTAGACTTTGTAAATCAGCCAGATTCAGATTCAAATTTTTCATATATGATTATAAAAATAGGATTCAGGTTGGATTCTGATTGTGACATCTCATTTCAGATTCAGATTGGGGTGGAAAAAAGTGGATTTAGATCAGATTCAATTTATGAAATCTGAGTTTGTATGAGGACAAAAATTAGATTTGGATGAGATTCAAATTGTGGAATCTGATTTCAGATTCAATTTTGCATATGACTTTTTTTTCATTTGTTTGGGAGCTCAAAGCCAGTGATGGTTAATAATATATTTTATATGAATCCAATTCATTGGCACCCCATCCATCCTTGCAGATTTTCGCACTTTTCAAATATTCTTCATTATTGTTTTTTGTATTTAGGTCCATCGATTTTCAAGAAAAACAAGGTCAGTCGTTCTGTCGAGTCCTCCCAACTTCTCCAAGGGTATGGGTGACGACTGTTCACGATGTTCTTAATGAGAAGGTTGCCGAATATTACTTCAGCTTCTCCAAGAGTACACCCAAAAATGCATAACGTACCAGCATGATGGAGCTTGTGGACATTGAGAAATGGTTCCATATTTGGGTGGTAGCCTTTTGGATATGAGTAATTACTTAAAACTATATCCGTATCCAATCCAATACTTATATATATTAGAATCTGAATCCGAACCAAGTCGGATGTTATTTCTTAAATATGAAGACATCTATTTCTTAATCAGAGATTAATTTTTCTCCATATCTGTTTTTTTTTTTGGAATGGTTCAATTGGACATGTGATCAAGATGGAAAATAACATTTAAAGTCTATCCATCTTAACAAGTGAATGATGAGGCAGTTCCAATTCTTTTGCTTATGTTACATGGAAAGGCAAGATATCTAGATAAAAGGTAGAAAGAGAGAGAGAACATATAATTATGTGACAAATTGTCAATGATTTTGCAAAAATTGTCAAAAGCAATAAAGGAATACAAAAAACATATAAGAGGAAGGGAGGAAGGGGGCGGTGGGACTCAAAACAGGAGTTCGAGTTGTGTGCGCCGGCCAGTGTACGCAACAATCAGATGCCAAAAGAAAATGAAAAAGGGGGCATCTTTGAATTAGAGAAAAAGAACCGTCTTTTTGAACCTTTTCACTTTTTTCAAATTTTTTTATCCGTAAAGCAAATTTCTTTTTCCCATTTAAACACGAACATATTTGTCATTAATCATGCTGACCCACAAAATTTTGGTGCACTTAAATACCATGTTTGGTGCAATGTGTTGTTACTTACAAGTATGAACTTGCGTTCCACCTCTGCCCAAAGTTCGTTAGTTCTCACTAAAAATGAAACGATGTTGTAAATGCGAATCTCTCTTCTGAAATCTTCCTAAAAATTTTATATATATATATATATATATATATATATATATATATATATATATATATACCACCCGGTAAGAGAATCGATAAGATTTTGCCATGTAAAAGTGTTAACATCTATCTTAAGTAGTCATCCTCCAAACCCGTCACAGTTAAGTTAAGAAACTGAACGCATACAAGAGAAAGAGAGAAAGAGAAGGACACACAAGATAACATGGTTCGGCTAAACAAGCCTACGTCCACACTAACAATTCTCTCTATTCTTCAATGATTCAACCAAGAGAGAGTACAAATATTTATGGTCATTGTGTACAATTGAGGTCCTTGATTCTAGGATCTGGATAGACTTTTGGAAAGATTACTGGAGACTGTTTTTAGAAATGGATATTTCCTTATAAAGAGAAGGTCCTTCAGTTTTGAATAACATAGTGTTGGTGTTATCCTCTCCTTGATTGTCGTCCTCTCCCTAATTGTCGTAGATTCTCTTATCATTCCCCCTCAAGCTGCTCTTGGTGTCAACAAGATTAAGCTTCTTCCTTAGACAATGAAACTGTGGTCCAGCCACTGCTTTGGTCAAGATATCAGCCAACTGTTCTTGTGAGGTGACGAATTCAATTTGAATTTCCTTTTTGGCAACTTTCTCTCTAACAAAGTGAAAATTAATTTTGATATATTTTGTTCTTGCATGAAACAGGATCGGCTGCAAGGTAAGTAGCTCCAAGATTGTCACATCTGAGTATTGGTGGCCCCGTAATGTGAACCTTGAGTTCCTTGAGAAGAGATTTCAACCAAATAATTTCAGAAGTAGCAATCGCAAGGGCTTCATATTCAACTTTTGTGCTTGATCGTGCTACAGTATGTTGTCTAGTTGATCCCCAAGAAATAATATTTCCTCCAAGCAAAGTAACAAATCCACTAGTTGATCGTCGGTCATCTGGGCAGCCAGCCCAATCGACATCTGCATATGCTTCCAATGTCATAGACTGGTTTTTTTGAATTTGAAGGCCATATGTGCTTGTGCCTTGTAGGTACCGAAGAATGCGTTTGACACGACCCCAATGAAGATCAGAAGAATCATGTGTAAATTGGCATGCCTTATTAATAGCAAATGAAATATCAGGTCGAGTGAGGGTAACATACTGCAAGGCTCCAACAATGCTCCTACAGAGAGTAGCATCCATGAGTTTCTCCCCTTCATGTTGTGAGAGAGGTAAGTTGGGAACAGCAGGTGTAACAACATCTTTACATTTCTCCATCCCAGCTTTGCTAAGTACATCAAGAATATGTTTTTTTTGTGAAAGAAGAAGCTGATCTTTGTTAAAGGACACCTCAATTCTAAGGAAGTAGTGGATTTGTCCTAAGTCTTTGAGGGGGAAGTGTTGTCCAAGCTTTGCTGAAAAATTGAGTATTTCTATCTTGGAGCTGCCAATCAAAATAATATCATTGACATAAATCAAGAGATAAATAGTTCTGGAACCAGAATAGCAAATAAAAAGTGACGAATCAGACTACGATTCCTAAAATTCTTCACTGGTAAGAAACTGCTTCAAGCTGTCAAACCAAGCTCTGGGAGCTTGTTTGAGTCCATAAAGAGATTTCTTGAGTCTGCAAACATGATTAGGTAACTCTGAACTTTCAAACCTTGGTGGCTGAATCATAAAAACCTCTTATTTTAGTGTTCCATGAAGGAAGAAATTATTGACGTCAAGTTGAATGCACCATTCACGGCTGAAGGCAATGGACAAAACAAGACGAATAGTGGTTGGTTTGACAACTAGATTGAAAGTATCAAAGGAATCCACTCCTTCTCTTTGATTAAATCCTTTGACCGCTAATCTGGCCTTGTATCTAGTCATAGTACCATCAAAATGCCACTTGATTTTGTAGACCCATTTGCATACAATAACGTTTAAGTTTGGATGTCTTGGCACAAGGTCCCATGTTTTGTTTTTGTAAAGAGCATCCATCTTGCTTTTCATAGCATTAACCCAGTTGTGGTCCTGATGGGCCTCTTTTAGAGAGGTAGGCTCAGTTCGAGGAGTGGTTTGGGTCAAGTAGGTGAAGACTCTAGAACATCGGGTTCCATCTTAGGATGTTGTTATCTTGTGATGGGACCTAGTAGGCTCAACTAACCAGTTGTTAGGTTCATCATTGGAGGGAAACTCAAAGGAATTAGAACCGGTTTGGACAACTGCAGAACTCGGGGGACAAGGAATGATTTTGGGTAACTCAATAAGAGACGTACTTTCTTTTGGCTTGCCAGTAGGTCTAGGTTCAATGGATGATTCGAGCCATCTTGAAATATTTGAGGGGGTAATAAAAGGACCACAATGAGAGTATAAAAATCTCCTTTCATCAAATCTTCATGTCTAGATATGATGACACAATTGGAGACTGGATTGTAATAGATATAACCTTTATGACAGTTTCCATAGCCAATGAAGACACAGGCTTGAGCTTTGGGTTCTAATTTTGAAGAACGTCTAGGCTCACTCAATGGATAGATGGTACATGCAAAGGTTCGTGTATGATTATATTTTGGAACTTCATGCAAGAGCTTCTCATATGGTGTCATTTGCAAATCTGCAATAGGCAACCTGTTAATAAGATGAAAAGTTTTTTTGAAAGTATCAAACCAAAAGTTTTGTGGCATATTGACATGAATAATAATGGTAAGTCTCATTTCCACCATATGTCTATGTTTCCATTCTACTATGCCATTCTTTCGAGATGTGTAAGGGCATGTTATCCATCGACAAATGGCTTGGTTTTCAAGAAAAGTGGTAAATTCTTTGCTCATGGATTCCCCTCCTCCATTTGAATGGAAAATTTCAATTTTTGTCTCAAGTTGATGCTCTACTATGCTAGAGAATGTTTTAAAACGTGGAAACATATCACTTTTCTTGGATAAGGGAAAAATCCATGAGAAGCGAGAGTAGTTGTCAACGATTAAGAAATAATACATATGCCCTTCTTGCTAAGCACATGGTGCTGAGCCCCAAAGATCAACATGTAACACTTCAAGAGGTTTAATCACATGAAACTCAGCCTTAGTAAAAGGAATTTTATGCATTTTCCAAGCACACATGAAGAACATGAATCCAATTTATGTTTGTCATTAGCAGAAATTAAACCAGCAACTTTCAATAAGTTCAACAACTGAAAATGAGCATGTCCTAGACGTAAATGCCATAACTGAAAATCTGAACAATAATTTTGAGAAACTAAAGAAGTATTAGTAGTCTTTAGTTGACCATCTTCAATACTGATAGGATTACTTGTAGAGTCCTTTCTCTCTTTCGTCCATCTATAGAGTCCTCCTTTCTCAAGCAACCCTTTGTGAAGAATCTTGCCCATCTACACATTCTTAACAGTAAAACCATTAGAGGAAAATTCAATAGAGCTTTGATTGTCTTTGGTAAACCTTGCAACTGACATAAGATTCTTGTGTTTCTTAGGGGCATGCAACACATTTTTCAAAGCAAAAGATGAGGCTTTGCTTGGTAGGTATACAGTCCCAATATTTTTAATTAGCATCTTACTACCATTGCCAACAATAATAGAATTAGATCCATGATAAGAAACTCTACCTTGCATATCTTGATCTGAGTTTGTCACATGGTGGGAGGCTCCTGTGTCTGGGTACCAAGCTGCGTCAAGAGTACTGCTGACATTTTCTTGACTACTAGATGCATTGTCAGACTTTCCCATGTTGAGTGCCATATCCATAAATGCCTTAGGGATATCATAGCACTGTTGAGCTGTGTGATTTCTTCTTCCATAGTATTGACAAGTTACTCCTTGACTAGACTTGTTAATACTGTTATTGTTTTTACCATAGTTTCCTCTTCGTCCATTATAGTTTCCTCTTCCTCCACTACGACCTCTACCCCTACTACCATTATAGTTACCACGCCCACGCCCTTGTTCAGCAACAAAGGCAATGGCTGTGGCTTCAACCTAAGTCAGTAAGGGTGAGGAAAGCATTCCAAGTGGCTGCTCTTGAGTGATTAACATATCATATAATTCAGACCATGAAGGCAAATCTTTAAATGCAGTAACCGTAGTGATGAAAGATTCATATTCAGAACACAACCCATTCAAAGTATGCAGAACTAGATCTGTATCAGAAACAAAATGTTGCACAATGCTAAGAGAATCATGTAGAAAACTGATATGTTGAAGATAATCAGTCATAGACAGTCCTCCTTTTTTGACTTTTTGTAGTTCTCGTTTGAGTTGAATAATATGAAGATTATTTTGTGAGGCATACTATTTTTCAAGGATGCACCAAGCATCTCTAGCAGTGCCAACACAAACCGGTTGTGACATGATTGGTTGAGTCACAGTGACTTTGATCCAACTTAGTGCAAGTTAGTCTTCATGATACCATAACACATAAGCAGGATTTCTTGAGTGTGTGCTTCATCGAGAAATTCAGGAGGCGCAGAACATTTTCTATTCACATACTTAATCAGATTTTGACTTTTCATAACACTTTCAATTTGAGAATGCAACAGGAGATAATTTGATCGATCAAACATAATTGAAACCAAACTTGAGAAAGCATTCCATTGTGTACCTGGTGCAGCAGAAGCAGGTCAAGAGACATCAGACAAAGATGACGCAGCCATTTTATACTCAGGCAGAACAATAGTTGGTGAGCATAAGAACTCCTCTAAAAAACTATGTGTCGAAGGAGAGACTTCACAGAATCAGGCGATGCTTCAGACCTTTGGCGTTAGCTCCCTTTAGGTCCAATCAACGCCAAATTTTACCCAAGGATCTCCAATGCAACTAGGTTTTAGATGGTATACTGCCCGACAGTTGATCCTCATGGAAAATTGCACAGGGGAGTCACTGATCTACCGCTGGTCACCGGCGGAGTGCGTTCTCAGGCTTTTGTGACACCGAAAAGCCAGGTACTAAAGAAAAATCCATAACTCCTTAAAGCAAGCTCCAAAAAATCAGAAATTTCATAGGAAGAATCCTCAGATGTAGACGATTCCAAAGAGCCCTTGCTCGACCTCTGTCGTCACCACAGCTGAGAGTGCCGGCACGATTTTGTGACCAGTTCTCGGGCAGTATTCAAGGGTCGCAGGCAAGCATCCAGCGACAGGGTCCCTTCAAAAATTCATATCTCCTCACAGACAGTGTCAAAAATTCTAAAAATTAGTATGGAGATTGCTGAGAAGATGATTCCAAGGAGCTATTACACGTCCCCTGGTGTTGTTGGAGCTGACAATGCCGACCGAAATTACGAGCAGGTTGTGGTAGCATATAGCGAGAAACATGGGAGAAACAGTGGACGCAACATGGGACAGGCGACGAAAACCAATACCGACCGGTGACGACAATGATTCTGGCTGAGCACCTATTAATCCTAAAGTGCAGACAGTTCTAATGAATCCCTGCTCAACTGCTAGGGTCACCAGAGTCGATAACGCCAATGGATTTATCTTGCTGATAACTGTCAGTATTCTCCCAGTTCAACAGTTCTTGGATGCTGCTGTGATCGATACCAATACTCTGCAACTCCAAAGCTCTCTTGGCTCTGATACCAAGTTAAGAAACTGAAAGCATACAAGAGAAAGAGAGAAGGAGAGAAAGAGAAGGACACACAAGATAACATGGTTCGGCTAAACAAGCCTATGTCGACACTAACAATTCTCTCTATTCTTCAATGATTCAACCAAGAGGGAGTACAAATATTTATAGTCACTATGTACAATTGAGATCCTTGATTTTAGGATCTAGATAGTCTTTGGCAATATTACAGGAGACTGTTTTTAGAAATGGATCTTGCCTTATCAAGAGAAAATCCTTCAGTTTTGAATAACAGAGTGTTGGTGTTGTCCTCTACTTGATTGTCATAGTTTCCCTGATTGTCGTAGATTCTATTATCAGTCCCAACTTCTCACAATGGAAAATTCTTTACGCTATGCAAGGTAACAAATATATGCAGAAAGAATGGTAAGGCAATGTTGGTCAAGCTAATGCTCCAAACAAGGCTCCAATGCTCCTTTAAGCCAAAACTCCCTTCGAGTGGGTTCCCCACTATTATATTTTGGATACGCAGAAAGAATGGTAAGGTGATGAAGAATGTTGAGTGAGCGAGAGAGAGAGAGAGAGAGAGAGTTCAGGGATCCGTTAGAGCAACAAAGATGGGTAGCCACTTGTTGCAAGCCACATCAACATTGGGATTGATAACCGCTTCCACCATCACCTCAAATTCTTCCGTCTGAGGCATTATCTTCTTTTCCTATTCGATTGGCACGACTTCCAGAGGCGTGCTTAATCCATGACCACTCACCCTAGGCCTGCTGACCTGCCCAAATGCATAAGACACAAATCAATTCCATGACAACGTCACCGGTTTCATAATTTGTCGCAAAGTGTGAATGGTTATCATGCTTCAATAGGACTAGTAACAATGTGGTTTCTTAAGCCATACCTCAGGCTTGTTCCTTTCAGGCACCGGCCGCAGCTCCTGATTTTCGTCTGCAAACTGCAACCACAGAGGTGTGCGAATGAACTATTAGAACCACATATCAGATATGCTAGTGCAGATATAAGTAAGCAAATGCGTGCACACTCTACCAGCCTCCTATGGAAGAAGTGTTAAAACATGGAAAAAAAAAAGAACTAAAGCATGTACGTGATTGTGGATCGGCATTTTGATGCCTGCATCCATGGGAAAGGGAGCTCTCTCTTTATTCATTCTCTGATGTTCTTGAAAGGAGATGGACTCTCAATATATAGAGTACAGGCCAGACCATTTTAGGTAAGATAATCACGCAAGAATACTGCGTGATAAACAAAGTGTCAAGAAAAAAGGGATCAGATCTCTTATCAAGATATGTTATTGTTATGCAGACTACATTTTCAGTGGTTAATGGATTGAGATAGAAATTGTGTATTGTCATGATCTTGTATACCAAAAATATGTTGCTCAAAGATAACCTTTTTTTGTACTATACATATGTTGCTCAAAGGAATCAATAAAACAAGTTCTCTTATCAAGGCTCTCTGAATTTTTTGTACGAGCTCTTCTTTTCATTTTTTCTTTTTACTGAAAGCTGTCAAATAAAAGGCAGAAGTTAATTTACTTCTTCATGTCATCTTGTCAATCGAAGAACATGAAGCAAAATTAGTGCTGCTGCACTCAAGTCAACCTTTTTTAACCGAACGTAAGTACTCATGCAGTAAATGCCCTCGGTTCACACTTGTCCAGAAAATTCAAGACTATTAAAAAGCCAAAGGCAAAACTGTGTGAGGCCTGTGCTTGAAATTACATACTATTTGCATGGATCCTGGTTCTATCTCAAAATTTAAATATATATATATATATAAATTTCACTTGTCTCATATAATTTTTTTTAAAAATCACAATTCACTCTCTATCAAAATTTTAAAACCTTAATTTGATTCTCTTCATGACAAAATTTTGACTTCATCCTTGTCCATATAACTCATTTTTTTTTCCATCCTCTAGTAAGCAAAAGTTTTACATTCCTCTTACCTCTATCGGTATAACTGTATTAAAACTGAAGCATGGTACACCCACCAACTAGAACGTCACAATCTCATTTTTAATGCACTCCAAAAACAAAACCTAAACAATTTTTGGTACGCAAACAACCCTATTTACATAAAAGGTTATATCTGGCTGGGTGAGGGACACATATTTGCAATGCACCCACCCACAATACTGCAATATAAAGTAGCATCCATAAACTTTGAACTGTGACCGGCAAAAAATTTTATGAATGTGGCCATCGGCATGTTCATGGGTTTGGCTTCATGCATTTTTGTATGCTTGAAAAGATTAAAGATATTACTTTCTTTGATAAACACCAAGCTTCCTCTTAACATTGGTGGATTCACCTCCTAGGAAATAGAATGATGATTTTCCAAGTTTCACTTTTGCTTGTAGGGGGAAGGGTCTTCTATTTATCTAACGGGGTCATTTTGATCACTTTTAGTCCATGACACATGGTCCTTTGTTAGAGGGCCATTACATATTACATGCTGCAATAACACAATGATGCTCACAGGATATAATTCTCATCCTCCTCATTCAAGGGCTTTTCTTTTGATAACATTGGACATCAGTGCAAATCTTACTGGAATTGTGCATTTTTATTCATTCTTCTTGTTGTGCATTTTTTTGCTAGATTTGAGAAATTGTGCTGAGGATATGGTACATCAAAATTTTAGAAAATTGAAAGGATTTATGTGAACTATGGCTATAGTGGTGTCCTTACTTACAACAAAGCACAAACTGCAATAATTGACAAAGTTTCAAGCCTCTTTGACACAAGTTTAGTCACTCAAATGCACAAGCATGTTAAGCATATTAAGCATATCATGTTATCGTGGCTCCCCATGTTGGTTGTGAGAGATGACAACCAACACTAAAAACTTATCTATTTTAAAAAAAACAGTGATAAAACGTGAATAATAAGTCCTCTGAATGAAACGGCAAAAAGATAATCTTTTTTTAAAAGAATCCTCAAACAAAAAACTTGGTTTTCCTGCCTTTTTCATATTTTTCAATTTTTTTTAGAAAGTTACATTTTTTTTTATTTGCATTTTTTGTTTTCTTATTTTTCATGCTCACCGTATTATAAGGTAGCTTTGTAAAAAGCAAAAATAATATTCGTGATTATGGTAGAAACCTAGCTTTGGATATATATAAAAAAAGCTCAATTGACAACTTTGGTTTGGGATTGAATAGAGTGGAAAAGTGGTAAAGGGAAATAAGGTACGGGTTACACCAAGAAAAAGTGTATGCATGGAATCAGCCATGCCGCTGAACATGGAAATCTGAAGCAAACACTTTCCAAAGCAGTAAACCTTCAACTACTGTTCGTGCAGGTACCGGACAGGCAAGACTATCACTAGTTGCTTTATCTTTATATATATATATATATATATACAAACTTTCAACCAAGTTGTTGGCTATGCATAACCTCGTTCAGAAATGATTTATGGGTTGTTCTTCCTGATCAGGACCAAGAAACAAACATTCAACAGTCAATGGCAGAATCACCACCAAATTTCTCAAAACAGAAGTGAAAAAAATGCTGTGTGCATTTGATTGTGTTACCTTGTTAGTCAAAAGCAGAATTTATGTTGCATGAACAGCTTGCTAGGGATTCGGTCCCCTGGGCATTTGTTAAGCAAAATCAATCTGTGCAATGTTGAAATATTAGCAGATTAATGCTGATATTCATGGTCATGTTTGCCTTGAATTGACTCAACCCTTCAAAAGCACACAAAACGAAACAAACCAAAACTTACAGATCCATGTTAGCAGTTAAACTGCACAAAAAGGGAGCTGAATTTGTATGTAAGACTGAAGGAGCCAAAAAGCTATTATTTGACATTCATTTCCTTGGCGACTTATAGCATAACCAGTACTCAAATATTTAATTCACAAGAAAAATAAGATCAACATTACTTGCACAAGCATATCAGTGTACTGTATATGTTAGAATGTGTGTGTCAGAGGTGGAGCCAGAAATTTTTTCGTAGCAAGGACTCAACTATAATTTCGAAATTTTAATAGAGACTGGAATAAAAAAAATTTATATAAGTTAAACTAAGATTTATGAAATTTACATATCAATGTTTTAATTTTTTAAATTTGAGTGTGGGGGGCCAAGGCCTCTGCCGGCGCCCCTGCCTCAGTCCCTGCCTGGTGTGTGTGTTGTATCTGTGGGTCTATCTAAAGTACTATTAGCCAGTCCTAGATGGGGCGTTATACACACCCAAGCCCAAACCAATGGATGGAATGGATGGAATTCCAAGAATACAATATGTTGTCACAAAAGTCCATGTCCACAAACAAACAGGAGACTAAGTTTACATTTTGTTTTTACAACATCTGGTCTGAACAAACTCTCCCTCCCTCTTTCTCTCTCTCTCTCTCTCTCACTTTCTTAACACACCAAGAAAATCGAATCAGAAGAAAAGAAGGACATGGAAAGAACACACAAAGATTTTACATGGTTTTGAGACAATGTTTTCTTAGGTCCATGGCCACCACACAAAGCAGTTTTCACTATCAGAAAAAAGTTACAAAGCACAAGCTAAAACGACGTCCTCTTAAACATGAGATTAGAGCAAAACCCACCAAATAAAAAATTATATAAATACCCTTACAAAAACTAGGGAAGGCTATCAAGTATGGATCAGACTCAACACTCCAACAGCAGTCATTGAAGCCATTATGTTTTTAAAAAATTTTGAAGGGGCCAAAGTGATCCATTCTGAGGTTAGTTGGATGAAGGGAACATCTTTTAGGAGAATGATCTCAATATATCCTTTTGAGGGAAGAAGCCACCTAAAAGTTTAAACATTCAGCACGAGTGCTGTCAAATTTAAAACTAAGAAGTGAATCATTGACAGTTGCTCATTCTGTGAGCACTCTCAATACACAGGCACCTCAAAACACTACAGCACACACTTGATCCACTTCTAGGGCTATATAAGGGCCGAGTCAAAATCGAACTCACTCAGCGTGGCTCGAGATCGAGTTAGCTATACAAGGGCAACATGAAGTCCATCCGATAGACCAAGCCACAGCTCCAGCATGACTCTTTTAAGCTCGTTTACCAACTCCCCATTTGACCTGATTTCTTTTTTTTGTTTTTAGTTTGAAAATTTTCAAAAGAATTCCTAGATAAATGGTTAACTCAAGTTCAATCAAATCAATTTTATAAAACTCGAATTTCACTTGTTTATAATCACGAGTTTTGAGTTAAGCTTGAGCTTAGCAGAGCAAATTTCAGTCCAGCTTGAGTTGACTCTGATTTGAATTGAATGTCCAAGCCAACTGTTCCAAAAACATTTGGATGAAGAAAAGAAATTTACTAATCAACCAAAAAATCAGATAGGATTTGAAATTAAGAAATGACGTTCGATTAAATTTAGATTCATATATGCATAAATATCCGAATGGATTCAGATTTAGTCATAAAAATATTCAATCGAATTCAGATTTAGATTCAAATATGCAAAAATATCCGATCAGATCCAGATGGGACTTATATTTAAATAAAAAGTCTGTATTCAATGCTCCTACAGTTTGTAAATCAGCCAGATTGGGTTCAGAATATGGATTCAGATTCAAATTCACATATGAATATAAAAATCGGATCTGGATTGGATTCAGATTGTGACATCTGATTTCAGATTCATATTAGGATGAAAAAAATGGATTTAGATCAGATTCAAATTATGAAATCTGATTTTGGATTCAGTTTTGGACGAGGAAAGAAAACAGATTCAGATTGTGGAACCTGATTTGGGATTCAAATTTGGATATAACTTTTTTTTTTAAATTCGTATCTAAACTCGAATCTGAGTATATAGGTATCCATACTGTCAAGAATGTATTTTATTTGAATCGGATCTATGGTCATTCGTATCCAAAGTCGAATCCTATTCTAATATTTTGCACTTTTATTTTTGTATTTAGGTCCATCGATTTTCAAGAAAACCATGGACAGTCGTTCTCTTGAGTCCTCCCAACTCCTCCAAGAGTGTCGGTGATGACTGCTCACGATGTTCTTAATGAGAAGGTTGCCGAATAACTTTAGCTTTTCCAAGAGTATCAGCATGCTGGAGCTTGTGGACATTGAGAAATGGTTCCATATTTGGGTGGTGGCCTTTCGGATATGATTAATTACTTAAAAATAAAGCCTATCAAGTATGGATCAGACTCAACACTCCAACAGCAGTCACTAAAGCCATTACGTTTTTAAAAAGTTTTTGAAGGGGCCAAAGTGATCCATTCTGAGGTCAGTTGGGTGAGGGGAACATCTTTTAGGAGAATGATCTCATTATATCCTTTTGAGGGAAGAAGCCACCTAAAAGTTTAAACATTCAGCATGAGTGCTTTTAAACTAAAACTAAGAAGTGAGTCATTGACAGTTGCTCATGCTGTGAGCACTCTCAATACACAGACACCTCAGACCACTACAGCACACACTTGATCCACTTGTAGGGCTATATAAGGGCCAAGTCAAAATCGAACTCATTCAGCTTCGCTCGACCTCGAGTTAGCTATACAAGGCCAACATGAAATCCATCCGATAGACCAAGCTACAGCTCGAGCATGACTCTTTTAAGCTCGTTTGCCAACTCCCCGTTTGACCTGATTTCTTTTTTTGGTTTTTAGTTTGAAAATTTTTAAAAGAATTCAGAGATAAATGGTTTACTCAAGTTCAACCAAATCAATTTTATAAAACTCGAACTTCACTTGTTTATAATCACGAGTTTTGAGTTAAGCTTGAGCTTAACAGAGCAAATTCGAGTCCAGCTTGAGTTGACTCTGATTTGAATTGAATGTCCAAGCCAACTGTTCCAGAAACATTTGGATGAAGAAAAGAAATTTACCACTCAAATAAAAAATCAGATGGGATTTGAAATTAAAAAATGACATCCAATTAGATTTAGATTCATATATCCCTAAATATCCGAACGGATTCAGATTTAGTCATATAAAAATATTCAATTGAATTCAGATTTAGATTCAAATATACCAAAAATATCCTATCAGATCCAGATGGGGCTTATATTTAAATAAAAATTCAGTAGTCAATGCTCTTACAGTTTGTAAATCAGCTAGATTCGCTTCAAAATATGGATTCAGATTCAAATTCATATATGAATATAAAAATCGGATTCGGATTGGATTCTGATTGTGACATCTGATTTCAGATTCATATTAGGATGAAAAAAATGGATTTAGATCAGATTCAAATGATGAAATCTGATTTTGGATTCAGCTTTGCATGAGGAAAGAAAACAGATTCAGATTGTGGAATCTGATTTGGGATTCAAATTTGGATTTAACTTTTTTTTAAATTCGTATCAAACTCAAATCTGAGTACATAATTATCCATACTGTCAAGGATGTATTTTATTTGAATTGGATCCATGGTCATTCGTATCCAAAGTCGAATCGTATTCTAATATTTTGCACTTTTATTTTTGTAGTTAGGTCCATCGATTTTCATTAAAACCATGGTCAGTCGTTCTCTTGAGTCCTCCCAACTCCTCCAAGAGTGTCGGTGCTGGCTGTTCAGGATGTTCTTAATGAGAAGGTTGCCGAATAAATAACTTCAGCTTCTCCAAGAGTATCAGCATGCTGGAGCTTGTGGACATTGAGAAATGGATCCATATTTGGGTGGTGGCCTTTTGGATATGATTAATTACTTAAAACTAAATCTGATCTGAATCCGTATCTGATCCGATACTTATATATATCAGAATCTGAATCGGAAACCAGTCGGATGTTATTTCTTAAATCCGAAGATAATCCATTTCTTAGTCAGATTTGGGTTGTGGCCTTCTGGTTTTGCGATAAAAGTTATTCTTAGCAGATTCAAAAGCAGGAGAGGATGACTTGAGATATTCAACTTACAGTCGACTGTGACCCTCATCTTTGATCTTCACAGTGAAACCATGCCCAAGAGATGGGGATGGCGCTCGTTAGGCTCAGAGGTATCATTTTAAGCCTGGCGAATACCTCCTTCATGCCCATTCTTACAATTGATGACTCCCATGAACATGAAAGCCCTATCTCTATGATCATCAACAACAGCTCATTCCAAGCAGTCAGTTTTTCAGTTGCAGTACCGTTGTTTTCCTGGAGAAGATGGCCATCAATGAGATCTGAGATTGGTACCGGAAGTGCTTCGGCCCCCAGTGCCTTTCTTTCTTTTTCTGTTTAAAGCAATGTTCTTGGGATGTTAATGGATTGGATTTAAATTGGGTATACTCTTCACCATATCCGTTTCTTTAGGTATTCATATACTGGTATCCGAACTCAGATTTTAGTAGAATGGAGAGATATCATCTCTGAATCTGAATTCAAGATCTGGTTTCACAATCTGAATCCGAATTTTGAACTGTATCTAGAAGATTTTCAAAATGTAAGAGCATTGGATATGATTAATTACTTAAAACTAAATCTGATCTGAATCCGTATCCGATCTGATACTTATATATATTGTAATCTGAATCCGAATCCAGTCTAATGTTATTTCTTAAGTGCGAAGATGATTCATTTCTTAGTCAGAGATTAATTTCTTCCCCATATCTGTTTTTTTTTTTTTTGGAACGGTTCAATTGGGCATGTGATCAAGATGGAAAATGACATTTAAAGTCTACCCATCTTACCAAGTAAATGACAGGGCAGTTCCAATTCTTTTGCTTACGTTACATGGAAAAGCACGATATCTAGATAAAGGCAGAAAGGGAGAGAGAGAGAAAACATATAATTAAGTGACAAATTGTCAATGATTTTCCAATAATTGTCAAAAACAATAAAGGAATACAGAAAACGTATAAGAGAAAGGGAGGAAGGGGGTGGTGGGACTCAAAAGAGGAGTTCGAGTTGTGTGCACTGGCCAGTGCATGCAACAATCATATGCCAAAAGAAAAACAAAAAGGGGGCATCTTTGAAATTACAGAAAACGAACTGTCTTTTTCAGCTTTTTCACTTTTTTCAAATTTTTTATCTGTAAAACAAATTTCTTTTTTCTATTTAAACAGGAACATTCATTAACCATACTGACACACAAAATTTTGGTGCAATGTGTTATTACTTACAAGTATGAACTTGTGTTCATTAACCAACTTCATGAATGCCCTTTGTAGGTTCTATGTCAAAGTTTCTCCGGTATCTCAGCTTACCCAAATTTCCTAACTAAAATACAAAAATAACGCCCACGTAGGAACCACTGTCCTATAAAACACTATTCTAATAGAGCTCGCTTGTGACTTACCCCAGCGCATACTACAACGCCTTTAATTCTTCCAGTAGGGCTGTGCATCAGGTTGGGTGGGATTGGTCTGATGCTCAATAAAATCGGGCTCTATGCATTCATGAAGGTCTACTTATCAGTTATTGGGCAGAGTCAGACCATCATGCTTCTGTCCATCATGTAGCCAGTTCGATGTCAACTTTTATTTAAAACTAAAAAGTTTCCTTAGAAAATATCTTCAGAACCTTCGGCGACACATCACTAGTTTTTAAGAGATTTTGGGGATGCACCAAAGAGCTTTTAAAAAGAATCAACGTAATAAGGAAGCCAAATGTTGGCGTTATGGTCAAAAAGATTTTAGAGAGAGAGAAAGAACAAAGAAAATCAAAGTGGAGAGGTGGGGTTTAAATGTGTATATTGAACAGAATTAGGCCTCCAATACCCGACTCAGAGTCAGGTCAACCTAGCCTAGCCTAGCTCAGCCCAACAAGTTTTTTTTATCCGGTTGGGGAATCTTTCACCCCAGCACATACCATCGCGAGGCATGCGGTCTCATTCTTTCTCTTCCCTTCATCATCTCCCCATGGCCATGTAAGTGAGCTCTTGAAATTTCTTATTTGGAGTTAACAGCCATGAGCAATCAACCAAGTCTCATTTATTTGTTCAACTCAAATAGGCATGACATGTTTTTTTTTTTTAAAAAAAAATTATTTTTCACCTTCCATTGAATGTATGCCTTCGTTATGTCTCTACACATAGATAATGTGCATGTATCGCCAGTTGATTTTTCTATTGATAGATGGACGAACGATGAGGATGAGAGCTTGTGGTTGGATTTTTTTTTATATTGATTTTTGAGGTTGGGGATAGTCCAAATCGGGGAAGAAACAATTAGTTTACATCCTTCAAATCCTCATTCCCTTGAGAAAATACCTACTGATCATCCTATTTGTAGTCTTAAAGCAGTGATCCACCTTTAAAAGAGTGTCACCCCAACGGGATTGAAGCACAAGTTCCTCCCGTGCTTACATAAAAATATTGAAGTTGAAAATTTTCAAAATTATCTCATAAATTTAAATTTCTATATAAGAAAAAAAGGGCTTAAAATATCTCGTTGTTAAATCATTTTCTCTTCACTCTCTCATTTTTTCATTTTTTTCTCTTGGAATCTTTATATCTTTCTAATTATTACCTTAAAATCTATCTTCACAAATTTTCCTTTCTCTATTTCTTTTCTCTCCCTTAAAAATCTTTACATCTCTCTCTCTGTCTCTAATTTTTTCTTAAAATCTTTTGCTATTCTACTAGTTTTTTCTCTCTTTATTTATTTCTTTCCTTTCAAAATCCTTATCTCTCTCTCCCTCACACACACATTGTTCTCTTAAAAATATTTATCTCTCTCTCTCTCTCTCTCTCACACACACACACATTTTTCTCTTAAAATCTCTTGCTCTTCTACTAGTTTTTCAATTAAAATCTCTTTCTCTTCTACCAGTTTTTTGCTTTATTTCTTTCCACTCACTCATAAACTTTTATTTCTCTCTCTCTTAATTTTCTCTTAAAATCTCTTGCTCTTTTCCTAGTGTTTCTCTATCTATATTTTCTCTCTCTTAAAAATCTTTATCTCACTCTCTCTACGTGTCTTGATGAAATTTTATGAAATACTTTCCTTTAAAAAGAATTTCCTTCCTTCGCTTTATAAAGTTTTAACTTCTTTACCAAATACCACACCAGTTTAAGATAATGTTTAGGTGAATATGAAATGCATGAAGAATGAACATAGCCTTAAGATTAGTTACCCATGGTAAAGCTGTCAGGAATGGCCAAGCCTCAAAATGACGGACTAGTTCTTTTTCATTTTTCTACTTACGTTTTTTAATACACTCCAAAAACAAAACGCAAACAAATTCTGGGATGCAAACAACCTTATTTGCAGAGAAGGCAATATCAAGCGACAATAATTTTGGGACACATATTGCAATGCTGCCACAACACTTCAATATAAAGTAGTATCCTTGAACTTCGAACTGTGACTGGCAAAAAATTTTTTAAACATGGCCATCAGCATGTTCATAGGTTTGGTTTCATGCATTTTTATATGCTTGAAAAGATTAAAGATATTACATTCTTTGAGACAACACCAAGCATCCTTTTAACAATGGTGGATTCACTTCCCAGGAAATAAAAGAAGATTTTCCAAATTCGACTTTTGGTGTAGGGGGAGGGGTGTTCTATTTAATTAACAGCGTCATTTTGATCTTTTTGACCATTTTTAGTCCATAACACATGGTCCTTTGTTAGAGGCCCATCACATATAGCATGCTCCAATAACACATGATGCTCACAGCATATAATTCTCATCCTCCTCATTCAAGGGCTCTTCTTTTGATAAAATTGAATTCAGTCCAAAACTTACTGGAATTGTGCATTTTTGTTCATCCTTCTTGTTGTGCATTTTTTTGATAGGTTTCGCTGGACACAATAGCATTGATTGTTCATTCACTATTGAGGTGTCCTTACTAAAATAAGGCACAAGCGGCAATAATGGACAAAGTTCAAAGCCACTTTCACGTAACTTGCACTAGAAATGTGTGAGTTGTTCTACAAGATTAGTCACCCAAATGCCCTAGGATGGGAACACACAAGCATATTAAGCATGTCTTTATTAAATCCTATATGCATCTGTAATTGAGAAATGCAAGTGAGAGCTCTCAATGAAAGCAATCAAACTACATTTGTATCTATAGATATATTTGAATTATCCTTCTATCATTCTTGTCTTCCGTCGTATCCTTCGCAGCCCTACAACCACTTGCTTCATTTCCATTCTCCCATTTGGAGACACACTTGAACATGACAAGCCCATCTCCAATATCATCACCAGCTGCTCGTTCATAGCAGCTGAGTTGGAGTAGTATTACTTTCGTTCAAAAGATTGCTGTCAATGACATCTGAAAGTGCAAATGGAAATGCTTCAGCCACCAATTGCCTCAAACTAAAATCCCCATCAAACTGTTCATCAGTAGGCCTTCTTCTTGTAAACACCTCAAGGAGGAGAATTCCGTAGCTGTAGACATCGGCTTTGGTTGACACCTTTCCAGCCATCCCAAATTCTAATTCAACCATTCAACAATATTAAACATGATTAGCAAGCGCAAAATAATTGGATAATGCTAAAGGGTGACACAATAGAATTGGTTGCGCCTTAATGGACTTAAGATCAATTGAACCACCAATCCTGCCTTCCTCATTTTGTATTATGATACACATCTAAAAAAGAATACAATATTATTATATAGAACAGAAGTCCAATATATATGATGTTCCCTTAAAGAAATCAAACATGTATCCATATATATATATATATATATATATATATATATATATCTGTGAGGTTAGCTGAGATTCATTAATTGTATGGTGTTGCTTTTAGTTCTCCCGTGACAGATCTGCAGGTTCTCATAAATGGTGTGAATTATTTAATAGTGTCAATTGTCAGCCAAACTTAAGCCATTTGGTAGACAAGTATGTTTGATTAGGGATTTTTAATACAAGAGAGAAACAAAAATTACAATTTATGTTAAAGGAAAAAGATCAATTGAAGACTATTCCTTGTTGAAAACATGTCACCAACACATATTTGTGTACATGAGCACAAAAGAATGCAAATACTGGTATGCAACACCACAAGCCATACGAACAACAAATAGGTCATCCATGTAAAATAGTTAATCAATGACTCACTTTCTTGAGCTGGGAACCGCTTTTGCATGTCTTTATGAGAGAGAGAGAGGAGAAATTGGTAAAAACCAGACACTTTAACATTTTGCTTAAAAAATATATTAAAGAAAATATTTACATCCTAATATATTCATCAAAACTATTTTGATATAAAAACATGCTTTGAATCAAGTTGTTTTTATGAAAAAAGTTGATTTGTCTATTATAAAAATGTTGATGCTATAATAGCCAATCATTTTTGCTAATTATGAAAACACTATTAAAGCCCAAAAAATGATCAACTTAATATATATTTTGTGTCAATCTATTCTTAGATTTAAGATTATATTGGTAAGGTTAGATTAAAAAAACACTTTAAATAACATAATTAAAGGGTCTGGATTGTGTCCCTGACCTTTTGGTCTGGCTTCTACTGATATATATATATATATATATATATATAGGGAGAGAGAAAAGAAAAAAAAGACAAAACAGCCAACTAGTACTGTCAAAACCACTCTCTCTCTCTATCTCTCTTTATTTCACCTCACCTCTCTTGGACCCCTTCCATACACTCCCCCTCCCTTTCTCAATCTCTCCATCAGAGCATTATTGAAGAGAGAGAGTGCACACACGCATATGAGAGAGACAATTTATGAGTCTTCCTGTGTTGACTCAAAGAAATGGTCAATATACTTGCACATCGAGAGAGACAATTTATGAAAAGAAAACAAATTAAGAGATAGTACCTGGCGCAATGTAACCCATGGTTCCAAGGGTGGTGGTAAGAGTCGATGACTTGTCACCAACTATAAACTTTGCAGTGCCAGAATCACCAATGTACGCAGACATGCTTTCATCTAGAAGTACATTACATGACTTCAGATCACAATGAAGTATCATCTCCGAGTAACCATGGGGAAGATACTCTAAAGCACAAGCAACATCAATCATGATATCCAATCTTTGGAAGAGATTCAAATGATGGGCACCTGAATGTAGATAGACTTCTAGGCTTCCAAGGGGCATGTATTGGAGAACTAAAGCCTTGAAATCTTCATTAGAAGAAGACGTAATGACTTTAACAAGGTTTCGGTGCCTGATTTGGCGCAAGATAGTGCATTCAATGTCAAAACTTTTAGATGCTCTCTCAAATGACAAATTAAGGACCTTAACAGCCACTGTCCTTCCATCTGCTAGAATTTCTTTGTACACTGAGCCAAAGCTTCCACTTCCAAGAAAGTTTGCATCACTGAAATTTCTCGTTGCATGCAATAGCTCTCTGTAAAAAATCACTAGGAGTGTAATTCGTCGTAATCTTTCAATGTCGTCAGGACGCTTCGACAACCCCCTCTTTCTATAGCATGAGATACCAATGAGTGTGCAAACAATGACCAAAAGTGCTAAGCCACCAATTGCACAAGCAGCAATGACTCTAGCCGCATTGCTCTTAATTTGCCTCTCTGTTTTGTCTAAGCACAAAGGGACATGGAATTTGGGAGTGCCTTATAGTGCATAGTTCCCTAGGAATGACTCGGCAGAAAGGTTTGCAACCTTTCCACCACTTGGAATCTCAACTTCTAATCGATTAAAGGACAAGTCTAACACCTGGATGTATTGAAGTTTGTTATGGGAAAGGACAATAACTTTTGGTGTAATGATTTTGGTATCTCACCGGAAAGTTTGTTGTGGGAAAGGACAATAGCTTTAATGCTTACCATATGATCAAGTTGTTGAGGAATCTTACCGTCACATTCCGTCAAATGTGTTCTGGCAGAGGTTCAAATAATCTAGCATTTGGGGCCTTGATAATAATGAAGGCAGCTCTCCACTCAGCTTATTTTATAGAGATATCCATGTTGATCATCATGGCAAAATTCCCAAGACCCAGAGGTAGGTGACCTTTGAAAGAGTTGCCTTGCAAGTATAGCACCAACAAATCCTTCAACTCACAAAGACCAGGCGGTAATGTTGATGACAAATTGTTTGAGCTTAGATCCTGCGCTTGCAAACTAGTGAGATTGTTTATAGAGTTTGTAATTGACCTGATTAGCATGTTGTGTCCAATATAAAAAGAAAACATGCGGACCAACTGGTAGATTGATAGTGGGATTCAGCCTTCTAATGCATTGTTACCAAGAGAAAGCACTTGTAAGCTGTGCAATTGTCCTACATTTGGTGGAATGAGCCCTTTTATTTTGTTGGAACTCAAATCTAAGGAAATTAACTTGGTCAAGTTGGCTAAGGCCAATGGGATAGTACCTTCAATCAGATTAGAGGAAAGGTGAAGTCTCCACAAGGTGGTTGTCAGGTTTCCAACAGAGGACAGAAGGATGTTGTTCAAAAGGTTGCGTAGTAGATCAACATCCACTAGCAGTCAACAGTTGGTGAAGGATGTCAGACTGGAGAGCTCATGGTTGCTGGGGGCATTGGTCAACATATTGTCGTGGAGGTACAGGCGCCTGAGTTGTGTCAAACTACCTAATTCTAATGGTATCAGACCACTGAATTTATTGTGTCTTGCACTTATAGTTTGGAGACTAGTAGCATTGGAAAAAGAAGGAGGGTAAGGGCCATCAAAATTGTTGTCACTCATTGCGAGCAATTTGAGATTGGGCAGGAAGCAGCCAACATTTTTAGGGGAGATGCCCTGTTAGTTGATTGGTCATGAAACTCAAAGTCTGAAGAGCGGATAGGTTAAACAAGCTGTCTGGCAGAGTTCCAGTGAGATTATTCTTTTCCACACTAAAGAATCGCAAGCAGGTTATGCTTCCCAACTCGGAAGGAATGTTCCCATGAATATGATTTTGACCAATATTAAGGTGATCCAGCTTTGAGAGGTTGGCAAAAGTGACTGGAATGGTGCCCGTGAGCTTGTTATCATAAAGATTTAGGATCTTGAGTTTCTGCAGACAGCCTAAGAACTCTGGAATGCTTCCATAGAGTTCGTTTTCTGCTGCAAAAAGCACCTGGAGATTGGGCAGGAAGCAGCCAACATCTTTAGGGAGATGTTCTGTTAGTTGATTGGTCATGAAACTCAATTTCTGAAGAGTGGATAGGTTAAACAAGCTCTCAGGCAGTGTACCAGTGAGTTTGTTCTTTTCCACACCTAAGACATGCAGGCGGGTAATGCTTCCCAACTCTGAAGGAATGTTCCCGTGCATTTGATTTTGACCAATATTAAGGTGCTCCAGCTTGGAGAGGTTGGCAAAAGTGACTGGAATGGTGCCCGTGAGCTTGTTATCATAAAGATTTAGGAACTTGAGTTTTGGCAGACTGCCTAAGAACTCCAGAATGCTTCCATAGAATTCGTTTTCTGCTGCAAAAAGCACTTGGTGATGATGACAATGGATCAACCCTTTAAAATGGTTTCTCCATATGGAATGTTTTTCCAACCAAGGGAGGCGGTTAAAATCATTGGGAAGATGACCGTGGAAGTTACCTTTTGAGAGATGGAGAACCTGTAAGAATGAGAGATTGCTAATGTATGGGGAGATAGTACCTTCAAGTGCCTTTTCAGAGAGGTTCCGAGCAACTACCCTTTGTGAACCACGACTGCATGAAACTCCATTCCAACCGCAGAAAGTGATGTTGGAATTCCAATTTGATAACACGTTATAAGGGTCTTTAGTGACAAGGGATTTGAAAGACAGCAATGCGAGTTGATAAGTCACGTTGCTCAGATAAATATGGGCTGAGGGCACCTCCCTTTGGCCAAGAACCACAACCAAGTTGAAGGAGGAGAAACACAATAGAAAGACGAGCAGTTGAGGTGACCGACCGGTGGTAGCCATGCCTGTCCAACTTGTTACGCAGTACATGCATGTGCAGGAATTCAAGGTCATTAATTTATGTATAGATTCTCTTCTACAAAATTTGTTCTTTTATTTTTTAAAGTGGTAGAAGGCTCGGGTTTTACTGCTTTGGAATGCATTGCTTCATATATCCAAATCTAGGGGTGCAGCTGATGATTACATAAATGAGAAACTCGGTAATGGGAGACAACTATATATATATATATATATATATATATAAAATTTATCATGGTAGTTGGGGCGATGATACTCGGTAAAAAACTTTTTCAGGCCAATAAGAGGGCAGTCAATTTGGCAGCTTGGGGCCAGCCTACATCCTATACAAGGATCAAGTATCAGACTACCGATTGGAGCTTATTTGAGTCGAAGAATTCTTCAACATAGAAATAGAAATGGAAAGCAAGGTTTCTACACCACCCTATGTACATAACGAGCGTACGTTAATAGGTGGACCCCACTATCAATATATGAAGTTTCAGTATTGACCTCTGTGATAAAGAAAGTACACTGTGTAAATAAATTGTTAATTATAATTTCTCAACTAAACTTAGCAATAAATTGTTAATTCATGTTTTGTTGCTTTCACGTATGCACTTAGTTGACTTTCTCAAAAAGCAAAACCTTGATATATCATTTTTTTTGTCTAAACTGAACTTATCATTTAATTTTCCTTCATATTTTGTAACACCAATGTCTGCCCACGTTGCTATGTTCGATTTGACCTATATATATGAGCGGCTTAGACGCGCAACCTCTAAAGGTCAGGTCTTCAATACCTAGGTAAGACACATCTCTTCAGTTTAGCCCGTTTGGGGCTTTGCCTAGCTCATAAAGTAGCATGTATTGCTACCTCATCATTGATTATCATATTACAAAGGGGTGAACCGCAGACACTTCAGATTTCACCACTAGCGGAAAAATATACTTGAGTGGGGAAAATTGGTCGTGTTTTATTTTAACTTTTCCAGATTCCCCAATCAAATGATTACCCGGCAAGATGCCCCGTTCTTTCCTCTGCTTTGCCGGTGAGATACAGTATGCTATCTAGAGGCCTCTTTCCCTAATGTTTCTTTTTCTTTAAATTTTTTAAACAAAGAACATGAGCCATCAGAATTGCAAAACGCTTGACAGAGTTTTTTTTATGTACCAGAATGGATGGCTCTCTCTCTCGATCTCTCTCCCTCCCAATACATGTGTGATTAAACTTACCATCCCATGTAATATTGCATTGTGGAGTGCTTATATATATACATGGCAGAGCAAGGGAAAGGGGACAACCCAATAATATTATTCTTTAACCCAGCCCTCAATGCCACTAGAAAAGTAATACCAATGGAAATCAAACAATAGACGTACTTCATGTCTGATGTTGGTTATATACACCATTTTATGTATGATTTTTTCATGCATTAGTTTAATAATGAAAAAAAAGTTCATGATTAATAGAAGAAAATTTTTTCTTAATGACAAAAAAAGAAAAATGAAAGAAAAAAATTTGAGATTCGATAAAGGCAAAGCTTGTGAGTCTATGCATATCGCTATAACTAATATACCTCCCTGAAATGTAAAAAGGCGTCTTCGTTTTATTTATTCCGCTCATAGCATTATCTCGTACATCTTTCATTATCTCATATGTCTTTTGTTCTCTGTACACATTATCTCATACCTCTGTGTAGCATTATCTCATACATATGCTTATACTTTTTTCTGTTATTTCATACACATTATCTCATGCCTCTATTATATTATCTCGTACTCATTATCTCATAGTCCTGCTGTTATCTCATACCCCAACCATTATTTCATTATCGCATATCCCAATCATTATCTCATGCCACTCCCTATCATTATCTTAGATGCTACGGGTATGAGATAAGGATTAGAGTATGAGGTAACAAGTACGAGATAATAACATGAGTGTAATAATGACAAAGGTATGAGATGTTATGGGTTCACAATAATGAAGAAGATATGAGATATGATAATGAATGATATGAGATAATATGTATGAGAAAACGACAGAAGTGTGAACAAATGACAGAGGTATAAGACAATTACAGAGGTGTGAGATAAGGACATGATTAAAAATATTCAAAATTGTGCATATGCAATAATGTTTGAACATTAAAGTAAATATGCATATTGATAGTAGGGTCCACATCTAGTGTACGCTTGTGATATACACAGAGTGGCATACAGAACTTGCTTTCCTTCGTGTGCACTGCGTGCACCTTTTGGTAGAAGATAGGGAGAGAACAAATTCTTCTAATAATTTTGGTGGACCGACTATAATAATTTTTATTTTAAACTGAATTTGAGTCCAATAAGACGGAGTTTCTTACTTAAATCTGATGAATTCTGATTTCTTACATGGATAGATATCGATATATATATATATATATATATATATATATATATATATATATATATATATATATATATATATATATATATATATATATATATATATATATATATATATATATATATATATACCATATTTTGTATCGCATACTCTGTTCAGGTGAGCGGGGTTTCCAAAGCTAGGTAAAAAGCTGAAACCTTCATCCCAATGCTCCAGCCGCATTTCAACTTGCATGTCCGTACCGTCCCTTTTACAACATAGAGAGTTGGCGCCCCACGAATTTGAAATAGAAACTAGTCGCCATCTAGCCCCTCTTCGTTCTTGTTGTGCTAACCCCTTTTTATTAGTATACAAGGAAAATGAGGATAATAATTTTCAGCATGATTAAGTTAAAAATCTTCTTGATGAGGAATAGTGGTGATGTTCGCAGTAATTTTAATACAATATATAATGACCAACTATAAAATTGACACCTTTTGATATGGTCAATCTCCATCTTTCCCCTACAACTTAAGTTTCTATACAACTTGAAGCAAGTTACAAGCCAAGACACATGATAATGTGAGATTAAAGTGTACATGGTGATCTCCATCAGGGGCGGAGCCAGAAATTTTCAGGAAGTTAGAGCGGAATTAAAGTCTTTAAATTTTGATGGGGGCCGAAATATCATTTTGCAAAATTTTTATATAAGACAAGTGAAATTTTATAAAATTTTTCATGTAATTTTTTTTTAGGTAGAGCCAGGGCCCGTGTGGGCCCCTCCTTTGCTCGGCCCCTGATCACCATCCAAGTACCTCAATGTCGGAAAATCCATCTAACCTTACATTTAAAGTGCCATAGTAAAACTTATCCAGATATCTCAATGTTGTCTTGAGATAAATCTATTCTCATGCCAAAACACAAATTTGAGGTGTCCTAATACTGTTTCATTGGGATTTAAGCTAAGTCCGAGGTGTTTAAGTTTCACACATTTAGATAAATGAGCATGGACTTTATCCATGAGCCAAACTTAAAATAACGATGGTCAATAAGATCTTAAATTGAGCCAACTCAAGTTGCCGTTGGTGTTGTAGAATTGAGTGAGGTGTGGAATCAGTGAGCTGTTTGATTGGTGAATTGGCAAATTCACCAATTCTGCTGAATCTGATAAGAGGTGCCTATTTAGATCAAACAAATACATGGAAAGCTATACAGCGTAATATTACATGAAAAACTATATGGGGTACCTAGCTAGAGTAGAGCATAAATTTAAACTTGAGAGCTTGAGTGGAGCTTGAGCAAGGTTGATCGGCAAGGTTGTACAGAGTTAATTTAAATGGAAATTTACCTGGCTCTTCCCTTTCCTTTTGATTTTGATGATGATCAGCAATGTTGTCCATGGATTAGTCATCTCCTTTTGTCTACATGCCCATCAAACAATCAGATATCGCAGCCCTATATATGCCTTTGGGGAATGAACACTTGGTGGCCAGCAACCAGAATGGCATGAAGAGAGGATTCCACTAGCTGCATGACAGGGAACGACCGAAAATGAAACTCAGGACATGAACATTTATATACGAACTGGGAAGATGATCGACCTTTTATGTTTTTTCCTTTCCCTTTTTGAGGGCCATCATGTGGTGTTTGCCATGGGAAGGCCTTCTGTCGCAATTTCTCTTCCTCTATGGTGCAGACTAATTTTCAGGCTACAGGGAATTATTTCCTAATTTTAAGAGGCAAAGGAGGAGATCTAGCTAGTAGCAACTGAGTGCATGTATAGCATAAGATGCAAGAGCTGGTAAAGGAATAAGCTAACGGAATGGGTGGCTACACGGCTGGTGCCAGACCGCCAACCCGCTTTGCCTACAAGCTGCGTCCTCTGCAATTTGTCACCAACTTAATTTTATGTATATCTCGAACCAGCAACGGGCAACCTTCTTGTTATTTGGAGTGAAATTAATGGAGGGGAAGGAGTCTCTGATTGCCGATTCATGCATATATGGGAAAGAAATCCTGTGGACACATAAGTTGCAGGGAAGCATGCGTACCTTCAAATGTCTGAGCTTCAAAGACCTGAGTTTGATTAGCACTTGCACCCTTGTTTCGCACCTATCTTCTAAGACTGCCCCTGCCTTGATGGCAAACAAAAGGCACATACAGCCTGGCCCTATAGCGTATTTGAAGCAACAAAGTGGACATGTTCAATTTTTTAGCGAGAGAGAGAAAGCTATCCGCAGCGTCAAGATAATAACACCTTTTTCTCTGATATTCTTTTAAAAATTTTAGTCATATGAGAAAATATTCCACATTCAATAGGATTGAATTGTCATATATATATATATATACATATATATATTGTTTAAAAAAAAGTAGTCTTCTATTTACATCAACTTCCTTGTCATTTAAACTAAGGTTGCGTAAACAATAGTACTCTTTATTAGCAGCATTAAACTTCCAGTGAAATAATGTCAACGTTCACATAAAATTCATGTTTATTTAGTATCAAAAATTTATATCGGTAAATCTTTTGCCCAAATATTGCAGTTTTGTAACAGCAGCATGGTTATAACTTCAAAACCCACAGTGATGGTGGCAAAATAGTCCAACTTTTATGCATATCTCGAGCCTGCAACTGGCAACCAACCATATATATATGTACATACCTGTTCAAATTTGTTGAGAAAAAGTGAGAGACGTGGAAGATGCGAAGGGAGTAAATGAGAGAGATAGAGAACTGACTAAATGAAAAAAAATAATAAGAAAGCAAATGGGAGACAAGTATATATATATATATATATATATATATATATATATATATATATATATATATATATATGGAATTTTTCATGGAAGTTGGGGAGATGATACTCGGTTCAAAACTGTTTCGGGGCAATAAGAGGGCAGTCAATTTGGCAGCTTGGCGCCAGCCTATATCCTATATAAGGGTCACGTATCAGACTGCCAATTGGAGCTTACTTGACTGGAATAATTGTTCAACATATAAATAGAAATGGAAAGCAAGGTCTCTACTCTACCCTATGTACATAACAAGCGTACTTTAATGGGTGGACCCCAATATATGAACTTTCAGTATTGACCTCTGTGACAGAGAAAGTACAAGGTGTAAATAAATTGTTAATTATAATTTTTTAACTAAACTTGGCAATGAATTGTTAATTCATGTTTTGTTGTTTTCATGTATGCACTTAGTTGACTTTCTCAAAAAAAAGGACCATGATATATCATTTTTTGTCTAACCTGAACTTACCGTTTAATTTTTCCTTCATATTTTGTAACATCAATGTCTGCCCACGTTGCGATGTTCAAAATGGATAGATAGATCCAATAACATGAAACACCTATTTATGTATAAGGAAAAGAGTATGTAAGCTGCCAGCTAATGGAGATTTGTAGTGCCCATTTGAGAAGACATACTTCTTCAGTAATTGGTAAGCATTTTTTTCCATGGTTGTCCTCTAGCGGCTTAATTAGCTTGCATAAGATGTTTGATTAGAGCTAAATAACCAAGGTGTCTACTACACATGCCCTGATGGGATTTTTTTTATACCTTTTGTGCATCTTATTTTGTCAATTATCAGGTGTATTCAGAGTTATACTTCCTTCAATATCAAACTCTTGCAAAATGAAGTATTGATTGCCTGCTTACCCTTTCAGCCATCTCTTCCTAGCAAAAAAGGTTTCTATCTTGGTGAAGTTTTTGATGTAGTGGGACCATGAATGATTCTCACTCGTTCTATTCTATTATTAACCTTAGCTGATCCCTTACATGTTGGAAACATGTTTTCCAACTTTAAAAGACTTGTAAGAATTGCCTTTCTAGATATAAGTATAGACGCAAGCTAATTAGGTTGTCTACCATGTTGTTTGGTTACTAATTGGTATGGGGAAAAGCTATTTGTTATTAAAAAAATCTTACCAATTTTGTGAATATCTTTTCATCCCCAAAGGTGTGGATGGCACTGTAGATTGTTGTGCAACTCTTCAATGTTTTGCAGTAATGTCTGTGATATGTTACGAGGGAGTGTTTCTTTGACATCTGTATCACATAAAGAAAGCGGTCCAAAGCAACACTTTCCTTTCAAAGCAGAAAAGCGCACTTCTCCAACAAATGCATGGCCCATATTTTACATAATTAGATGCACGACTTCTAAAGGTCAGGTTTTCAATACCTAGGTAAGACACATGATTAGACGCCACCTCATCATTGATTATCATATTAAAAAGGGATGAACCGCAGACCATCCAGATTTCACAAATAGAGGAAAAATATACTTGAGTGGGGAAAATTGGTCGTGTTTGATTTTAACTTTTTAAGATTCCCCAATCAAATGATTAGATTGGATGACATTCAAAACCATGTTTCCCTACTCCCAAACATTAATTTTAAGAAACATAAGTTCCTTAGGAGGGAAACTAAAAAGGGTGCTGCTTTTTCAACAGCCCCAATTAATTCAGTTTACCCGGAGTTTGTATTCTGATATGTAAACTTGGAATAGGATATCTACGTTAAGATCTTTGTTATCTAAGGAGACATTTATTTAAAACTGAATCTCAGTTTGATAAGATGGAGTTTCTTATTTAAATCTGATGAATTCTGATTTCTTGCTCGGATATATATATATATATATTGAGAAAAGACGCGTCGTAAACACACTATAACCACGGTTTCAGTTTGATTCTTGGACGGTCTTATCCTGAAGGTATTGAGGAGTAGTCTTAGCTCTCTCTTTCTCTATCTCTTTCTAAAAATTCTCTTTTTTCTCTCTCTCCCTTTTTCAAATCTCTTTCCCTCTCTTTCTTTTATTACTTCTCTTTTAATCTCCCTTTTTCTCTTTTTTCCTATATCTTTCTATCTTTGATTTCTCTCTCTCTCTCTCTCTCTCTCTCTCTCCTCCCCTGCCTTTACCAAGTGATGTGTAGCCCAACAGTCGGGTTAGGTGGCGTGCTATAACCACGGGTTCAGTTTGATTGTTGGAGGGTCTTATCCTGAAGGTTGACCGGTTCTTGTCCATCTCCCCTCTCCTGTATCTCCCCTCCCTTTAGGCTTCTCTCTCCCTCTCTTTATATACATATATATAGTCCCATCTTGCTTCACCCAAAATCTGTCAACTTCACCAAGGCCAATATTAAGTGCAGTACCCATGATGGTTATCAGACTACACTTGACTTGATAGCAAACCCATTTTTTATTTTATATGTATGTTGTGGTATGAATGACTTATCTAATTTTCTTTTCAAGCATAGAGAACTCTCTTTTTTTTCATTTAACATGCATATTCACTATGCATTTATAGGATTCATGGATACCCACAGCCACTCCTTTAAAAAAGCTAAGCAAAATAGCATCGAGCCCTAATAATGTGGTAATTGAGTTAGGCTAAAACCTTGAGATTAATGTGTTCTGGAAGATCGCTACTAACTTTCTTTATGTTACAAATGATCATTCATTAAAAAAATTTTATAAAATTTTGTTAGAGCTCTTTTTTCAAAAACTGACTTGATTTTTTTATTTCAAATGATTTTTCCAAATCAAACGATTCATTAGTTAAGATTATTTCTTCTAAAACATATCTCCTACCAATTTGTAAAGGAAATTATAGAACTCTCTATTCCAATGCCTCACAAACAGTTTTCTTATTTTAAGGATTGACTCTTACGTCATTTTTTGCTTTATAAAATTTAAAATGTCTAAAACAATTTAAAATCATTACCATGCACCACACTGCATTTAAGTGGAGAATAATGCTTAAATGAATGTGGAAATGCACCAAGAATGAACAACGCACCAGAAAAACTAAGCCTCATACTGATGGCCGGTGGACCCTTTTCCACTTTGCAAAACAAATTCCCATTGGTGAACCAAAAGAAATTTTGGGATGCAAAATATGTGGCACTGGTGGTTAGAATTTTCTTCATCACAAATGAGCTTGTAAGGTAGGTAAATGCAACACATATGATATTGATTTTTAATTTCATGCCATTATGGATATAAAAGTCTTGACCTACATCATTATACAATTTGATCTATAAAATGTTGCTAAGTTGATGGCTGAGAGAATTTAGAATGTTTTAGCACAATTATTGGCTTAGAACAAGGGCATCTTATCTATCCAGTAGATTTATTCACCAACCATGCAACTTGCAGTTGAAGCGGTCAACACCATGGATAAGGGCATATAAAACAATTTTTTCTCCTCAAATTAGATATTGCAAAAGCTTATGGCAAAGTGAGATGGTCTTTCCTGCACTTTGGTCTTTCTTTTCTGGGATCCTGTGAAGATTGGGTGAAGAAAATTATTAATTATGTTTCTACTGCTTCCTTAGTTATCACCTTTAAGAAGGGAGGGAACCACTTTTTTGTTGCCGTGGAGGCCGATGACAAACACACCCTCTCTCTCCACTTTTGTTTACTATCATTGTGTTGTGGAAGTTTTATCTGGAAACCTCCAATGGCGAGTTTTATAGGGCCGGAAGCCCTAAAATGACTTTCTTAATTTACTTCTTACCTGGGGCGCTTCTTCTCTGCAAATGACATCCTTTTATTTTTTTGGGCTGTTGTGAAAATCCACTTCTTGCTTAAACAAAGTTTTACCTTATTTCACTTCCAAAGTGGGTTTGACTATAAATTCATTTCATTTTTTTATTCATTTTAATGTTCTTATGTTCTTGACAACATAATGGTCATTGCAAACCAATTTCATTGACAGTTGTCAAAACTTCCCCTAACTTATTTGGGTTCCATTATTTGTTGGTACGCTCACCCCTAACTTATGTGAGAAGCATTGTAGAAGGGTGGACCATCCACTTACTTATATGAGAAACATGTTCTGCAGCAAGTGGTGGGTTATTGGGTAAGAGCATTTAGACTTCCACTTATTGTACTGAACTTTGTAGAGAAGAAATTGTCATTTTATTTGGGGGCATTCTCATCTTATTAGGAAACGTCACTTAGTTGGAACTCCACTTGCTCTGATACAAGAAGGTGGTCTTGGCCTTCTTGACATCACCAACTCCTGTTCAGATCCCCAAAATTTTTTTGGTTTTAGAATGCTCCAGAAAAATGCGTTTTGTTTTGAAAACGAGAAAGAAAGGGACTCGCCCATCGGTACAAGGATCGATCATTCCTAATGCCTTTATCGTGGGTAATCAATCCAAGGGCTATGTTTATTATTGATGGATGTCATTTTGGCTTAAACATATTTTCTATATGCGGTGTAGAAAAATATTGAAAGTTTAATATTTTAAACTTTTGAAAAGCTTCTTAAAAAATTGCTTGAGAATGTGAAACATTTTGAGGAAAACTAGAGTTGGAAAATTTTTGTAAATATCATTTGGAAGGCTTAAGAAATTATTTTGAAGTGATTTTAGTGTTCCCTTAAGACTTTAAGTAGGTTTGAGATTTTGCTCTAATTCGATTACCACCTAGTTAGAGATTCATCTCATCTTGCTTAAGTTCTTTTAGAGGTGTGATTGTGCTCATTTGTGTTATTGAATGGAAGTGAATGCATAGATGCATTGATTTTAAGATGAACGAAAGAAAAATGACTTATTCCTACCATAACATACATCTAAAATTTTTGTTTTTATAGTTATCATATATAAGAAAGAAAAGTTTTTGAAAGGGGATTGGGGTTGTAGACCATCAAGCATGAATCCAACATTGGGTCATTACTTGAGTTGTGGCCTTAGTGAAGAGAGAGATTTTAAAGGAAAAGAAATAGAGAAATATATATATACATATGTATGTATATATATATATATATATATATATATATATATATATATATATATATATATATATATATATATATATATATATAATTTGAAGATGGAGGCATTAGACTTGAATAGAGAAAACGATTCTAGAAAGAAAAAGTAGGAGATTCATATATATATATATATATATATATATATGTATTCATATTGATACCAAAATTTGTAAAATGAAATATGTAAACATAGAGAGAGAATGATAAAAATCATCGTGTGCACACACTTGTATATAACATGTATACCTTCATGAGATTAAAGATAAATTAAAACATCCGACTTCAAATTTGATGTAGGCCGGAGGGGAACTTGGACTCATGCAAGAGTCTAAGCTAAGTCTCCAAAGCGATATTAGAAAGGATTCTTTTGAAAATATTTTGGAAAACGTAAACACAAAACATAGTTATTTCATTGGTTGCAAATGAATATGCTTATTCCATTGTTGGGTATGAAGAAACTCAAACCACATGATAGGGCACTCACTCGAGGTGCTAATCAGTCGATTTAAAGAAAACTTACACAAAATGATATGAAAATGCACTTTAACATGTACAAATTCGTGAAGGTTCTTCCGAGGTTGGACATGCCCCAATCTCAAAATTAATCAACACAATAATAAATAGAGAATCACAAACTACACTCTCATTCTCACCGTGCATTCACATATGAATGGAAAATTAAGCAAGCATGCATTGATAGTATATAGACAATATTCAAGGAAGGAAAGCGAGGGAGAGAAAGAGAGAGAGAGAGAGAGAGAGAAGGAGAGCATGATGGAGGGAGATAGAACATGAGGTAACTGTGAAATGATATACCATTTTATCTTTCCATGCTTCCAGTGCACTCAAGCATAGCCTCTTGTCTCTAAAATAGGGATTGAGTGCTATCTCCTTTGGCCATGGGGAGATAAAGAAGAGAAGAAAATGAAGACAATGTCATATTTAATAGAAAATATGATCTAAGCATGAAATGAAAGATCATATCATCTTTCCATGCTCTCGGTGCACTCGAGCATAGCCTCTTGTCTCTAAAATAGAGATTGAGTGCTGTCTCATTTGGTCATGGGGAGATGAAGAAGAGAAGAACATGAAAAATGAAAAACAATGCCATATTTAATAAAATAGAAAGCCTGATTTAAGCTTGAAATGAAAGATCATCTCATCTTTCCATGCTCCCGGTGCACTCGAGCATAGCCTCTTGTCTCTAAATTGGAGATTGAGCGCTATCTCCTTTAGCCATGGGGAGATGAAGATGAGAAGAAAATAAAGATGACAACAACCAAACTATATTCAAGAAAAAGAAATAGCAATAATAACAAGAACATATTAATAAAGAGAAAGAACAACAACAACACTATAATCAAGAAAAGAAAGAACATGATTTAATTATGAAATGAAAGATCATCTCATCTTCTTATGCTCCCAGTGCACTCAAGCATAGCCTCTTGACTCTAAAATAGAGAGTGAGAGCTATCTCCTTTGGCTATGGGGATAGGAGGAAGAGAGGAAATTGAAGAAAGAAAGAGGTGAGATATTGATTACATACCTCTAGTGAGAATAGCTTTTGGAAAAATGAACATCTTAGCTTGGAGATCCCCTTGAGTCAAGCTCCAAGATGATGCCCTCAAGAGGGTTGTGACTTGATGAACCTTACTCCCAAGTTGGAGAGAAATGGAAAGAGGAAGAGGGAGAGAGAGAGAGCTCAAGGGAAACTCTAAGTCTTCAAGTTCGAATACACTAGAGTTTCTCCCAAGGACCAACTCTTGCCCAAGAGGGGGTATATATAGAGGATATTGGAGCCAAAACCCAAAATTTGATTTTTTTTTTTATTTCACCCCATTTTCATTCGAATTTCACATAATTTTGAATTATTTTCATTTTAAAAAAAATAGGTTTTGACTAAGTGGGATTGGCCACTAGCTCTGCAAACACCCATTTGAAGTATGGGCAGGGCCATTGCTCACCAAAAGAAAATCAAATCCACCACCTAAGGGGCTGTTTTTGCAAGGAAAAGGAAGGGGGCCTGCAATAGCAGGCCCCTGCCCGGGCGCTATTGCGCACCAGGTGCAACAGCACCCGACGCTTGAAGACCGCGTGCGGCAGCATGCAAGGCGCTGCCACGCGCAGAGGTGTTGCACGCGATTGCTTCACGCGATCGCATAGCGCGCACGGACGTGTCATGCGACACGCAGTTGCACAACGTCTTGTCGCGCAACTGTGCATCGTGAGATGCGCAATCCCCCTTTTTTTAAAAAAATAAAATTCATTAAAATATATAAAAAAATTATTTATATAGGAAGCATGATATATATTTTTTTATTTGAAATGTAAAAAAAGGTCTTTCAAGTAAAAGTATAAAAATTCATTTTTTCTTGTTTAATTTATCTAAAAGGTATATAAAATAAATTTTTTATTATAAAAGGGTGGTCGACTCCCTTTTGAGCAACTCCGAACTTGCTCCAAATCCGATTTTGGTTTAGTCTGTTGTCGACTCGTTTGAGCATGCGACTTCGGTTTAGAAAATATTTTGGCGTTGAGAAATGGGTTCTTAAAGCAAAGGGAAGGTCCGTGCATGCGCGAAGCTCAAATTTTGTCGTTTCGAACACGATTCGAATTTTGGGTCTGAAATGCTTGATTTGGATCTAAACTTGGGCTTTGGATCTAATTTAGATCTGAAAGTTGGATATTGAATTTGAATCTTGTGTCTAAATTTGGGTTTTGCGCTTGGGTAAAATAACGTAGTCTTTTAGAAAAATTTGAGGTGATTACAACTCCGTATGTTTAGTCAGACACCAATACTTGAATGGGAGCTTGTGAACACTGTAAAGTAATGCTTATTTCTCTTGGATTTGGAAAAGCTGCCTTCTGGGGATGATAAGAAGTTTGCTACTTAATTTAGTGGTGTTTGGGTTACAGTAAAGGTGAAAATTTGGTGTGAGGATTGGGGTGCTCATAATTTCATTAACTTGTGATGAAATGGACATGAAATAAAAAACCGAAGACCCTAGATACAAGGGCAAAGCCAGCAATTTTTTTAGGAAGGGTAGAATAGTATTTGCAAAAAATATACAAGTACTGAACAATATTTTTCAAAATTTTTACATAGCCCAAATTCAATTTTTTTAAAAATGTAAGTGTCATATTTTTCCAAAATATGAGGGGGGAGGGGTCATGGCTAGAAGTGCATAACTCTATTCAAGAAGCTATCTCATGGTGGTTCAAATGGTCTTTCAAATAAATCGGTTACAATATGTTGTATTTATGCTTACATGTCCTCTTTTGGAACATAAGAAAACAAAGAAATTCTATTATGCATCATGCCAATTTGATTATGAGTGGTCTCGAATGGAGAGTCTGCAATGATTTAAAGGATATGATAGCTGGTATAAAATGGAAACATCAAGAGGTGATCTTTCCTCCTTACTACATGGTAGTCCGGTCAATCTGTATGTGTGGAGTGGTGTGCAGAAAATGTCTGTATGTGGTGGAATGGTGTGCAGAAAATGTCTGCATGTGGTGAAATGGTGTGCAGAAAATGGCTTTTTGTAGCCGATGTATTTGCTGTCAACAATTGATTGCAATGAGGCTGTAATCCTTTTGTACAGTGAAATTGGATTTATGCCAATCTTCTTTTTGGTTAGTTGTAGTCTTCTTTTTTTTATATTTGAGGTTTATGTCTCTCTTCTTTTTTGGTTTGTTCTAGCTCAGGTATCTTGTATTTTGTTATCTGTTATACTGTTAATAAAAATCTTTGGGATGCCTAAACTCGTAGCAACGACATTGCATCGCTAAGTAGGACTGCACATGCATCGAGCCCAAGCTTGTCCCTCTTGAGCTCGACTTGATTATACAACATCAAGCTCGAGCTCGACTCCCTTAACTTGCTTAATTCATTTATGGCCTAACTTGTTTTCTAAAACTTGTTCATGTCAACTAGTTCAATTCATGTATGACACCAAAGCAAAACTTGTTACCTCGAGTTGAAAGGAAAATTGGTTTTCTTGTGATACAAACTGGTGTATCATTGTCCTGTAGTACCAAGAAATTCTTTTTACTACTGTACGTTAAATGAGCAAACAACTTAAAATTTTCCACTTAATCACAAAGTTGCACACCAATAAGAACAAATTCTATGGCAAAACCATGAAAACAAGGGGTTTCTCCCCCCCCCCCTTTTTCTCCCTCTCTTTCTTCACAAGGACAAATCTTCAGCGTGACAAATTGAAGAGAACATGTGGTGCCATTTGTATATTTCTAAAAGCAATTCCATTCTCTCCCCAACCTTGCGTGGCGTATGGCCGGTGAAAGAATGATACCCCATCGGATCAGATTCGAACCGAATGTATGGATTACCCTATTCTATATATCAGAAGTTCACATATTCAGATTTGATTTAAGATTTGAATATTAATGAAAGAAAGTTTGTGTGAATCAAATTTTCGAATTTATAGTCCAGATCCGATCCCATATCTAATTTTCATTTTAACATGATCCGAGTCTGAATCCATCCTTTAATTTGCAATCAAATTCCTACCATATTTTGACATGTTAAGGACGGGCCATCTTTCAAATTGTTTGTATATTAAATATACAAGGATATTTGTTTGAAATTGAACCTAAACCCTTATCCAAATTGATTGAACATTTATTGAATTGAATTCAAATCCAGAATTGCAAGAGCGACATTTTATAAAAGCAAATACATCCAATTTTTAATCAGATGTTAATCCTTTTATTTTCCTTTCTAATTTAATTAGATATTAGATACATCGACATCCTTAGCTCTGCCCTTAAATAAAGACACTTTGTCCTCAGAAAGAAATAATCGAGAAGAGATTCATTGTCCTTAAAATACTCTTCGGGGCTGTTTGACAACATGCATGAACATTATTATGTGAGTGTTCGATGAAGGATAACACATAAATTTTAGTACTGTTTCATGAGGCCCTAATCTTTAGAGTGGATTTATTGGACACTCATATAATATCCCTGCAAACAATGATACCTTGACAATGCACGCTAAATTATTGTAAGTTCCAGAATATTTAGGAAGGAAGCTATGAACTTCCAATAGAATCCTGCTAGGGAGAAAGCATGGAAGTGTACAAGAGAATAGCAACAAAACTTACACACACTTTAGAGGGTGTTTGATAATATGAACATTGTGTTCTTTGGAACCCAAACTTTCCTGTTAGAATGAGATGTCAAAAATAGAAGACAGTTCTTAAAGAAAACTCCAAAAGAAGAAGAAGTCGAACAATTCTTATTCATAATTGAATTTGGATTTGGTACAGTTTTGTAACTGGGTCCGATGGATACCAGATTCCAATGGATCTGAATCCCAGCGACATGCAAAATAACGTTGGTTGATATGGTCTGTCTCCATAGCAGAATGAGTGAGCTGCCTTATGGCATGATGGTGCGGGACTCTAGAGAGGTAGACATGCATGCTAGGATTCTTGCTGGTTTCACACAATTTAAGTTTTAATTTTGACGTGCAACAACTGATACTAACAAAGAGGCCACTGACTGAATAAACTAGCTAAAGAAGCAAGAAGAAGAAGCAAGAAATACTTGGGTAGAATATTTGCCTCAAGTGCCAAGTGTCCTCGACTACTGGGCAGATTGGAGCTCCTCTTACAAGACCCCACAACTACTTTTCTTCCTTGATGTCGGACTATTTACCTGCAGATAACATCTCCCTCCCCTGTCTCTCTTCATAAACACAAATAAACAATGCCAGAAGTTGAAGAGAAGATGTGGTGCCTTTTATATCTTTCAAAAAGCAATTCCATTCTCTCCCCTACTTGTGTGAGTGTATGGCCAGCAGACAAAACATACTCCGTTGCATCAAATTTAAACCAAATTTACAGTATTATCATATTCGATTTATTAGAAGCTTAAATACTTAGATTCAAGATTAAGATTTGAACGCTAATGGAAGACAAGTTTATGTGATTGCAATTTTAATTTTACAGTCTGTATCTAATCGGATATCTAGTTTTTACTTTAACATGATCGAAGTCGGAATCCACCTTTAATTATACAATGAATCTAGACCATATTTTGATATGTGAAAGCAGATTTTTTTTTTGTCGCAAGGGCCAATTATAGTTTCAAATTTTAAGAGGCGCTGAAAAAAATAGTTTCAATTATATATTATATATATGTATCATATATATATATATTATATATATATTATATATATATATGTATACATATATATATTATATATATAATAAACTTGAATTTTTTACATTTACATATAAATTTTTAAAGTTTTAAATTTTTTACATTTATATAAATTCAAATCCAAATCTGATCTAGTCACATTTTTAAAATCCAAATACGTCCAATTTCTTAATCAGATGTCAATTTTGTTTTCTTTTTTGTTTCCATGTCTAATGCAGTCAGATATTGGATCCGTCGACAACCTTAGCTCAACCTTAAATAAGACTATTCATCCTCAAAAAGAAATACCCTTCTATTCTCTTGAAGAGATTCGTCGTCCTTAAAGATAGGGTGCTTTGAGCTAATGAGAAAAAATAAAGGTACTTGCCTGTGCCAGTAGTACAATATAGCCAGGCAAAAAAGTGTACATCCCTTCTCCTCTGAATTAAAATGATAACCACTTATAGCTTTTAAATTCAGTCACCTTAAACACGTTTGACCTTTCTAAAATTCTATCAATGTGTACAAGTACTTTTATAAACAAACACTTCTGACCTTTTTTTTCTTTTCTTTTTACCCTAATTTTAAAATTCATTCCTGAGACATACATTTCTTTTTTCTTATATAAGAATTTCAACAACTCACAGGAATACATAGGAACTTTTTGAACACAGACTCATTTGGACAAGACTTGTTGAAAATATAATATATAACAAACCTATTTTCTCTCTCTAAACAAGTAAATAAATTAAACAAGTGAGCATGATTAAGTCAACTGGAAGTGTTTAGTGTTTTTTAATAAAATGTTGTTGTCAAGTGATTAATGATTATACATTACGTAAATGACATTAATTTCTTAACTATTTCTGTGTGACTTGGACGAATTTTATAGAAGCATTTTGAACAGTCTACCATAATTAATTAAAATTATAGCGCGGAATAAAAAACTTAACTCTCATGAAATGGCAATATGTAAAGCATCCATAGTGTTAGGGTAATTACTTATGTGGAATCCGTGAGTACGGCAAAAGAGGGGAGAGAAAGCAGTTGGATGTGAAAGACGCCTCGTTGCCTTCCCACGCTTAGGTGCAAAATTAACTTGAGGCCCACGAACAACAGATCAGATCCTAGTCAATTAGTTGGACCGTATTATCTTCAAATTTTATGTGGTTGTAGGACATATGTGATTGTAGAAAAGTGAGGAACATCTAATTCTAAGACAAAGTAAATGTTGAGCAATCCTTTTTATGTTACTAAACTTTTTGTTTTTAGTTTTGTTTGATACTCAGATTCTCATATTAATTCCAAAAATAGTTGTTTCGTTATGGATTAAGAAAGGACATCCATTCGTATTTGGATTGAGATATACATTAAATATTCGATCAGATTCGGATT
>NC_045148.1:23627280-23671210 GCF_008831285.2 Nymphaea colorata
AAAAATTTCAAGATGTGCTCATAAAGATATAAGAATTACATAATCGAAATCGGTACAAAAAAGCATGGGCATCTATAGTGTGATTAATATTGATGGAGAAGATCCAAAACAGTGGCGTATGAATATTATGATGCGGAGTTTATTGTTCTCATGATTTTGATCATGATGGTGGTATATTGTGACTTGTGAATGCAGTGATTTGTTTAATATATGCAGCAACCAAGCAATGGCATAGTTTTTTTTTGTTTTTTCTTCTTTTACACTGAGGGGCACTTGATCGGGTTTAAGTATGGTCTAGCACCATGCATAATTTTGAGTGCTCTTAATAAAGTTTTTGATTTTCTGGTATCGGTACACCATCCCCATGTATCTCCTCTGCTCAAGCCAAAAGATTCTTTAAAAGGCTGCAAAGTAGATATTCTTCCTGTTAGGATGTTGAATTGACCAAACGAGTGGATTTAAGTGAGCTTGGCATCGGTCGGCCTGGTCTGACTTGGAAAACCGAGTCCGAGCCTAAGTCCTGCCCAATTAAATTTAAAAATATATAATTTTTAATATAAATAATATATAAATATAATTAATATAATAAAATATTATATATATATATAATTAAAAAAATTTTAAAAATAACTTATGGGCTCGGAATCGGGCTATCAGGCCCACTCGGGCCAGCCCCATAACGACTCGGGCTGGCCTGGGTCCGTTTTTCTCGTGCCCGGCTCGAGTCAGGCCGGGTGCTGTGTATCCGCGACAGCCCGAGCTGGGCCCAGCCTCAGCATGTATAAACCGGCCCAATATGCCCCACTGCTTGTCCTTCCGACACAAATGTTGCTGAGAGAAAATTTTGTCGTTCATTTGCAGTGGCAGCCAATACCATTGTGAAGTTCCATTGGACCTCCCAAAAAACTTGATGATTTGGGGGATTTGATATTCTACCAACTTTTGGTATCCAAGGAAACATTTCAACCATGTGGATAGCTGGCCCACTACAAAAAATTGGTATTTTACCAACGGCAAGGAAACATTGGTAAAGGAGCAAAGTCTGTGAAAATTTACTGACGTTTAGGGACATCAGTTAAGAGAATATCAGTGAAAATGTCACCGACATTTCAAAGTTGTCAAAAGTATGACTTTGGAAGATTTCCTGAAAAAAATGGTGGAATTTGTTTCTAACCCTAAAACAAATTTAATTATTATATATCTTAGTCACTTCATCTATGAATGGAATGGCGTAATGGACAGGGCAGGGCTGGTAGCCGGTTCAAGTTCTCATGGCATCAACTCCTTGTGTTGTAAAAGGAAGCACACCAATATGCAAATTGAATCATGTCACAACAACAAACCTACCACTCTAGGAGAAGGAGGGAAAGGGTGAAAGGCTTCGACTTTCAACCCAGCAGTAAAATGAAATACTCATCTAGCTCACAACGTGATGTATTTCGGCCACTTCTCCTATGGAAAAGTAGCTTGTCACCTTGAGCAATACTCATATGCAGCATTTTTTTGCCAGAGGTTGGAATGGGACAACTGAAATAGCAACTATGGAACAAAGGCATGTAATTTAGGGGCTGAGAAGCACATGGATGTAATCTCATTGTCGCCAAACAAGGTAATGAACATGAAAATGACGTTTTTCGTTACAAATATTTTACTTTATAGGTTTTATAATTTTTGAACAACTCTTCCTATCTCTCACTGCAAAAGAAGAAATGTCTATATCAAATCTGAATCCAAATTTGAATATAATTCAAATCCTAGGCAATCTGATTGTCAAATTCATATCTAAATCCGAGTCTGACTTCTAAACCTACTGAACCACATTATAATATGTCTGGAACGAACTTTCAAATTGATGGATATCAAATAGAGGATATTTATTTAACATGAATCTGAAATCAATTCCAAATCTGTTCAAATATTTAGTTAAATCTGAATCTGAATACGATCATGTGTTATTTCCTAAAGCCGTATTTGGTCCGACTGCTTTAGATGATAATTTGTTATATAATCCAATTCTTTTAAAGTAGTTAATTTGGTCGGATATATGATCCAAATTGAATTTATTGACACCTATATAGATGATATATATATATGTGTGTGTGTGTGTGTCTGTATCATTATGTCAATTATGCGTTTCTTGTGGAGCATCCGATTTTTTTTATCAGACGTTCCTTGTTACTTAAAAAAGTAATAGTAAAGAAAAAAATTGGTTGGGGCGTCAGCTGTGGGGCTGCATACAAGCAGAATCGAGCTCGAGCTCAGATCTAGTCATGTTTAATCAGCTCAAGCTTGACACAAGATCCACAACTTGAACTCGAACTCGAATTTGACTCGAGAGACTGTGTTTGAGCTCGAGCTCGACTCATCGGCTCACTTAAGCTCATTTATCCCGTATGTTTTCCCCAAAAAGCGTAAACTATTCTACATTGTGTTTCATCTCCGAAGTTAGAACTCAATGCAGGAACACCCAATTTCCAGAAACCCAAAAAGAACACATACCAAAAACAAAAAAATAGGACTGTAATGTATCCCAACCGACACATACAACATCCTGGAAAAGAACAAAACAAAAAATGAGATTGAGAAACACACCAAAACCACATGCAAATACATTGAGCAAACAAAAGACGACAGAATCTAAAACATTGAAAAGTAGAAACTTAAAATTCCAGAGAAACACAAAGGAATACGGAAAAGACGAGGAATGCAAAACAGGAAATCAATAGCAATAAACTTGAGATTAAGATAGAGAAACTTGAGGGGCTGCTTACCTTTGGTCATCTGCCACCATTGTAGGTGAGAAATACGAGAGGGAAAGTGAATGAGGTTGATTGATTGAAAAGAGTAATGATGAGGGTAGGTGGTGAGTGTAATGATGAAGGTAAGAGGAAGCATGGGTGAAGAGAGAGAAAGGAAAGGAAAAATTCAAAACACGTGAAGAAAGCAATGAGAAAAAAAAATAATAAAAGTTTGTAAATTTAACAAACCAAGCAAAAAACCCAGCTGAGTTGAGTCCAACCAACTCAAACTCGGCTCGCTAATATACTCGACCTTATATTTAAGCTCGAGCTAAACTCATACAGAAAACGAGTTGAACTCGAGTCGGGTTTACTCGAGTGAGTTCGAGTCGAGCCCGAGTTGGCTCGACTCTTTGTGCAGCCTAGTCAGCTGTGACCATGAATGGGGAGAAACTGTCACCTCCCTTTGACGGTGTTGGCAACCATTGGCTCAAAACCACCGGGGACATCGGTGACACATTAACAAGAAGAAATCGTCGCCTCCCCCTCGCTGTGTTGGAGAACCACCGGCGGGCAGTAGCAGAGCTACCTTGTGGCTGGATTGTATGCCAATGCTAGACTCAGGCGTAGCTATATGCAGGGCCCACACCAGACTTAGGCTGCTGTCCCGTAGTCCTATATGCATTCATTCCATTGCAATAATAAGATGTATTAGTGCCCCTCTTCCACCACTACACTCAATCGACTATTATCATCTTGAATAGATATACCCAATTTGCAAGGGCAGAAATTAATCTTGCTCTCCTGTTTCAGATTTTTCTCCCAAAGCTATCCACATACAGAGTAACAATCAACTACTTTTGACTCAGTTACTCTGACATCTTCGATGTCAACACTTGAAGCTTCATTGAATTGGAAATGCTTGACATATATTGACTCGCGTGCATATTGCTGATCTTCCACCAACTACTCACATTTGAAGACCAGGAAAGGCATTGAAGAATGAAGAGATTACTTAAGTAGTTTATTTGGGCTACGCAAGCTTTGAACAATCTCTCATGTTCCTTGTATAGTAGTTTGTTCACATTTAACTACTTGTAACCAACATTAGATGTCATGTTGACAGAATGCAGTGAATTCTTGCACCATTCCTTCAATTTGGTGAAATGGTCGGAAAATCTTTTATATGGCTGTTTTACTCAAGTTATAACACCCACCAAATGCTCCTGCAGTCTCCAGTCATAGTTGGGTGAGCAGGAAAAGTATTTCATCTCGCCGCCTAATGAGAAGTTTGAAACCCTCACGCTTCCTCCCAACCTCTCTGCTTTGTGCTATCAGCTTGTGAACCTAACCTTATGAAATTAATTCTTTATTCATGGAAAAAATGAATCAATGATCAAGCAATATCTCATCCAAAAGGTTTATTATTCTGGCCTTAGCATGAAGATACACATAGTTAAATGTATGAGAATTTTACAAAAATAAGTTCATGCTTTGCTGGATGACAAAACATGCCACTGTTGTCGATTACATAAAAAGACAAAAGCAGTTAAATGAATCTGTATTTTTGTGATTTCATCAAACCCTAAAACTTGTTTTTGTAAAAGCTTCATTTCTTTGCTTTTAAGGCACAGTGTCTAAGTTGAACATGTTGTGGTTCAATACATGATAGAGTGCAAGATCCAAGTTCAAGCTAAAACCTAATCATTTGGTAAATGGAACACTTTGAAAGTGTCATATGCATATGCCCCAAAGATTAGGGGAGATTCATTGACATCAAGTTCTAATGTTCTATGAATCTGCCCAAACTTTGATGCAGGTTAATGGAACACTCACATAATGTTCTAAAACCCCAAAACAATCCCTAAACAAACATCCAAGTCAAGGTTTAGATACTAATTCTTGTTGTTAATTAGGTGGTCTCAATGTGTATATAGGAAAAGTCAATGTCGCCAGATGTTAGATAGTTGTGTGGTTAAAATTTAGAAATTTGTTGTTATAAGTAAATTGTCATCCACCATAAATTTGACATTGCTGCTTAGTGCTTATCATTTAAATTAGTTGTTCTTTTCAGTTTTTGTCTCTTTTTTTTTTTAATATATATTTTACCAATTTCATTTTGAAGCTTACACTTCACCTCCTGATAGGATAAATGTCTTGCTTCATGCTTTAAACACCTTTACCAGCCAATTAAAGTTTTTGGTTTTTTTCATCTACCTTTAATACTCAAAAGATGGAAGAAAAGTGTCCAAAGATGTCATGATCAAAAGATAGGTTCAGGACTAAGGTTCAAATTTAAATATATTGGTACACAATTAAGGGTCCTCTTGAAGACTTCCAATCTGAATTGACTCGTGCTGAGCACACTGCATTTAGTGCGGACGGGTTATGGACGTTTATGACTCGCTTACTCTGACATCTTCAATGTCAACGCTTGAAGCTTGATAGAATTGGAAATGCTTAATGGATATTGACTCGAATGCATAATGCTGGTGGGTATTTAATACAGGCGAAAGTAATTTAGTCCCCTAACTAAGCACAATTGAAGACTAGGGAAGGCATAGAAGATATGTTTTAACTAGTTTAGTTGGCACCACAAGCTTCAAATCAATCTCTCTAGTGCCCTGTATAGTAGTTTGTCACAATTAACTACTTTTAACCATCATTTAATTTCATGTTGACAGAATGCAGTGGATTCTAGCACCATTCCTTCAATTTGATGAAATGGTGAGAAAATCATTTTTATGGTTGCTCTACCCAAGTTATAACACCTAAAAATGCCCCTATGTGTATAAGAGAATTATTTCATTTTATCGCCTGGTTTGCGCTATCAGCCTGTAAACCCAATTTTGTGAAATCAATTCTTTATTCATGGGACAAGTTGAATCCATGATCAAGCAATATCTCATCCAAAATGTTTATTGTTGAGACCTTAGCATGAGATTACACAGTTAGATGTATGTAAATTTTACAAAAATACTTTCATTCTTTGATGGATGACAAATACATGGTACTGTTAAAGCTTCAGTTCCTTACTTTTAAGGTGCCACATCTAAGTTGATCATGTTGTTGGTCAATACGTGATAAAGTACAGGATCCTAGTTCAAAAAACCTGGGTTCATCCAAATCAAGGCTCGGACTCCAATTATTATTTTATATATATATATATATATATATATATATATAATGTGTGTGTGTGTGTGTGTGTGTGTGAAAAATCAATGTTGGTAGATGCCAATAAGTTGTTGTATGGTTAGAATTTAGAAATTTGTTGCTGAAAGTAAATTGCTGTCCGCCACAAACTGTGTTAATACCAATTATGCAGTAAACTTTTTAGCGACAAATTTTTTAAATTTTACCCATCTAGCAGCATTCAGCATCTGGAAGAATTAGATCCTCATAGATGGAGAGAGAGAGAGAGATGATAATAATTTTAATGTGAGAGACCTGGCCCAGTTCTCGACTCCAACATTAAAACTCGGTGCAAATTCTCGGGCAAAGAAGAAAAGTTGGACCTAGATACTGATAAGGTAAAGTCATAACTTTTTCCAGGAAGTTTGAAAAAAGGAGAGGACGTTTGAATCACATGGTCAGAGTGAAAAGTTGTTTATAATGCTAATATGTCCAAGAACTTTCTTATAAAAGGCCAGAGAATATTTTTATAACTTGTTATCATAAAATAAAAATGTTATAGAACAAGCGGTGGAGCCAGAAAAAATTTCTGGAGGAGCACTCATTCACATATTTCTATATCCAAAGCGGCACTATGTATATAACATAACAAATATTTGAAAACATTAATATAAAAATAAAAAAATATTGAAAGGCTAATGTAGGCAGTTTATATGTAGCTCTGCTTCTGCACAGAACATTTTCAATGTGCACAAACATATCTTACCATCAAATGCTTTCTCGTTTGTCCTCATGTAGATGTAGGCAACCAGCTGCAGCAAACTTAATTTGCAATTGTTGGGTCACAGCCTTATTGTTTTAAATAAGAAGTCCTTTTCACTTTAGATTGTGTTCAATGGGTGGGAATTAGTGTCCCAAAATTTTATTTTGAGACACTTTGTCCCACTATACAAAGCTGTAATGAAAATCGAAACTGAGTGTCACTCAACTTTTATTTTTCCAAAAATTGATGAAGTCCTATTCAATTTTGTTCATACCTCTAGGGGGGCGACAGAAATTAAGTGTATAGTGTCACAAATATCGTGATATTTAAAAAAATATCATCATATTAACATAAAAAATAAGAACAACTAAAAAAGGGGAAATCAATATGTTGAAAAAAAAAGAAAAATATATTTATCACGTTTTTTCACATTTTTTTGCAATTTCTTCTATTTTTCATTTTTCTGTTTTTTAGCATTGACATTATCATGGATTCAAATTTAAACTCAAACCTAATTATATCTCATGATTTTTATCATCATTATGTTCTTCATCATTTTTCTATAGTTTTATTTACGTTTTCTTATTGCTTTCTGATTTAATTAATTTATAGCTATTTTTAATTTTTTTGAGTTTTTTCTGAGATTTTCCGAAGAAAACAACTTTGCCGAAACATACTCAACAAAAATCATGCTATTAAAAACCCCATACCGATATTTCTGACAATCAGTTTGACACCTATTGCTACCTTCAAAGAAGTTTATTAGAGGACTCAGCCTCTTCAAAAGCAAATGTAGCTTATTTTGCAAATAGGTAAGTGGAAGGTGGGGAGTAAGTATTTGTTCACATCAATTTGGAGATCGGGATGTCATTAAAATTGGAGGTTGTATCTCGTGCTCCCTTATGGGTTTGAGTCTTGCAAAAATGTTGGGAGGATCTTTTCATAGTGTAGTTAGGCATATTAGGGCATCCAGGTTTGGTTTCATTTGAATTTTTGTTTTGCATGTGGGATCATAGGTTCAAGTGTCAAAGCTGCTTTGATACTATTGTAACAACTTGAGTCACACTCCTACACCGGATTTGGACCCCTGATTTAACAGATCTAACCCACCCCCTTGCAAGTTCAAATGAACTGATATAATCAATCACTTAACAACTTCCTTTATATGTCTTTCAAAATTCTTCGTAATCTTACATATAAGGGATTAAACTTTTGAGGTGTGACACAATTTCTCAATCTAGTGGCGGAGTAATGTTGTAGGCACACCGGTCCATCAAATTTACTTTATTTGCATAGAAGTGCCCCTTAAAGATTGAAATTTAAACTTAGAGTGTTCTTTAAAGGTTGAAATTTAAAGACAAAAATTTCTGACTCCACTCTGATATGGACTGCTAACTTGTAATCAATTCCCTTTAAGGCTGACTGGGAATGAGATCAATCCCCTGTTGGCTTGGATTATGATTTCATTCCTCATTCTTGGGTGGCTTCTTCCTACATCATGCGGATTGTTTCCATCGTCGAAATCGAAGGACTCAACCTGTACGAGGGCTTCTGTTTTGGGGGTCTCTCTTACACAATATGTTTGGATTATTGTTTTTATCCTCTGATGAACTTGAGTTCTTGCTCGTTGCCCTGATCGTCTCATACTGGGAAACAACTAGGCCCATATATAGGAGACAAAAATTAGGAACTTTTGCATTCGAACATTTCAATCAGTCAATGATTTGAAAACTTTGGTCAATAAATTGGTTGTGACAATATTTTGCAAAAAGAAAAGAAATTCTGGAAATTTCTGCAAATCCATGGAAAAGTCAAAATTTTGATCTTTTTCTATATGCTTAAGTTTTCCAAACGTCACATTACTAGCAATTGTTAAAATTTTGATTTTTTGAAAGTTTAGCAAGCAAAAAGCTTAAATAATTCTATTTATCCATTCTAACTATGACTGAATTTCCAAATTGATTGTATTCCTTGAAACTTTTGGTGGCCTATCAATTCAGAGTTTTAGATTTTGTGTCTTACCTCTTCTTATCACTTTGGGAAGTCCCTATATTATTTGCAGCAGTGAAGTCTTTTTTTTTAGTGAAATAAAATGTGATCAGATTGGAGCTTTCAATCGTCAAATTTCTAGGTCATGTACATTTGGCATCGTCCAGACTTTGCATGACATCTAACAATAAGAGATGACATGAACGAATTTGACATTCTTATTGACCTTTGTCAAATCTTCATTCCTTTATTCGACTGTTTGAATTTACATGCTTTGACCAAGGTTGATCACTTGATTACTAAGCCAAATAAGAAGTGAAACAGGATTTATAAAAAAGAACTAGCATTTCTACTGTTAACAGCCTCGGCCTTGGAGTTCGTCAAAATTTTATAATATGCTATTTTTTAAATACAAAATCACCCTATATATATATATATATATATATATATCATAGTTACAAATAACATCACAGAGTTTTAAACGGCAAGGTTATTGTCAGGTATAATACGTCGATCTTGAAAAAAATTAAAAAAAATGAGAAAAACATGGTAAATTTTTAAAACTAAAAATGAGAAAAAAGTAAAATAAATTAGAAACTAGTAACACAAACACGAAAAGATAAACAGATTTGCAACAAATAAAAAATAGAAAATGAAAAAAAAAAACAGTTTCGCATTAAAAAAACTGAAAAAAATGAAGAAAGTGAAAAAAACTGAAAAAATGAAAAAAAAACGTTAAAAACGGGTTAAAAAGTATTTTTCCCTTTTTAACTTTTTTTCAAAAAAATGCTGTTTTTTAAAGTTTTAAAAGGCTACTTAATTTATTGCGTTTTTTTTAGTTTTTTTTTGAAAAAAATGCGTTTTCTAAGACTGTGATATAGATATATATATATATATATATATATATATATATAGAGAGAGAGAGAGAGAGAGAGAGAGAGAGAGTGAGAGGGACACACACACACACACGTACATACACACATACGTATATGATAGAGTTTTAAATTATGATTATCTACCAAAGTTTCTTATTAGCTATCTCCATTGTATGACAATTGCAGGCCAATAGGGAATAATTTGAGGGGTTTGTATCTTTTGTTATTTATTGTCTTTTTGGAGTCCTGGGATTGGAGTTTGTCAGATTCAAATAGGATACATCTTGAACTATATCTGTTTTTTTAGATATTAACATATCCATATTCAAATTCTGATTCGAATGCAAACAATGGATCTAAAATCCAATATCACAATCTGAATTCGAATTTTGAATCAATTCTGGCTGATTTTCAAAATGTAAGAGCATTTGAATATAAGATTTTTATTTAAACTTAAATCCCCATATCTGAATCTGAATCCGAATCCAGTTGGATATATATGTACATCCAAATATGAATCAGCATCCAGCCAGATGTCGTTTCTTAAACCCGAATCTGATCCAATTTCTTAATTGGCTTGCCTGAGCTACTTATCTTCCACAGGTATATATGATTGTGATATTTTTAGAGTCTTATGTGAAATAATTGCTTATTTCTGTGCTTTAGCTTATGAATGCTGGATTTTTGTCATTCCAGTAACAAAGGGATCCAAATACTAGAATCTGTATGTGATGGTCAGATCAACTCAGTGATTAATTATCATCTATAATCTCTACGACCAATCACCAGGTTTGATTACTCACTTAAAGCAAGACATGAGCCGTGTATATAGGAAAGATTTAGACGTGGATTCTTAATTAGAACCGTGTCTCGGTTGGGGACCCAGTTAACGTTAAATTTCTACTTGGGAGGCCCCTCATGCTTCACTGTGATCGTCAAAATAAAAAATCAAAAGCAACATTTTATCATTTATTCTGATGGATTTTTACAAATTTTCTTTCCCAAACAATCAAAAGCTATGTTACTGTCCTAAATTCGTTTCCTGATGACCTCCTTTATCTGTTCTTTGAATACATAAGAAGGGGCTTCACTGTATGAGGCCCTTGAACAAATGAACAAATTGGTGACTCAATGCTCTGGCTTCTAAACTACAACACAAATCTGAACATCTACACTTGCCAATCATCGATCTGCATGACCCAAGTAGGGGTTGTAGACATGGCTGCTGCCTGTAGTGAAGAATCTGTTGACATATCAACACAATAGTGAATCCTTTATCAGCAACGTAAACAGTGAATAGTTGAGCAAGGACTGGATCGGATTAGCTAGAAATATTATTGCCTTGCATTGGCCGGTTGATTCAAGCCTTCGCTAAGTCAATTTGATCCAGTCCACCTGCTTAAAAAAAAATATGTTTTTCATTAGTTTTTTTTATCAATATATGAATCAGCAGGCATTCATATTCAACACAACAGTGTGAGTGCGACGCTGAAAAAAATCTGCTTTTGAAACGAGTGGATAAGGATGGCATAACTCCAGTCCGGTGATTTAGATGATGTAGTTGCAAGTCAAAACAAAATATTAAATTGTCAAACTGCTTGTTTCCACTTCTAAGTCTTGAACAAGATATAAAAACTAATAAAAAAACAATAACAGGTGGATTGAATCAAATTGATTTAGTCGTTTTTTCACTTTAGGCATTTTTTCACTCCTTTTTATTGTCAAACTGCTTGTTTCCACTTTCTAAGTCTTGTTTATTTCTTATATATTTTTTAATGTGGCCTTATTAGTTTCTCATTTGTTTGATTGTTCTCTGACTTTTAAATTTTTTCTAAAAATGTACCATATTTTTCCATTATTTTTATCTTTTTTTTAAGCTCATCGTTGAGAAAAACCGCTCCATTTAAAAGGCAAAAACGATATTTGTGACTATGGTCGAACCCAGCTTTGGGAATCTAAAAGAAAAAAAGAAGAAGTTCAAATTGACAACTTTGATTTGGGACTGAATAGAGTGGAAAAGTGGTCAAGGAAGATAAGATAAGGGTGGCCAAGAAAAAGCCTCATTGATGTAACCATTAGTCGTGCGGCTGGATTTGGAATTGTGAAGCAATATGTTCCAAAGCAGTAGACCTGAGTCTTCTTCAATTTCTAGAAAAACACACAACTTTTTGAGAAGTGAATCCATACATAAACTAAAGACCCAGCTTCTTCTTCTGTTCGTGCATGTTTTGCATAGAAAATTGGAGCGGCATGGCAACCACCGGCTGGTCCCCTCAGCTGCTTGGGTTTCTTTTGTGTTTCTCCTCCTTTGCCTTCATTGTGGTTCTCGGCCAAGGGGAGGTGCCCTCAGCCCCTGTTTCTCTGAGCAATGTGACTGATCAATTCGCATTGCTGTCTTTCAAATTCCTTGTCACTAAAGACCCTCATAATGTGTTATCAAATTGGAATTCCAACATCTCCTTCTGCGACTGGACTGGAGCTTCATGCGGTTGTGGTTCACAAAGAGTAGTTGCTCTGAACCTCTCTGAAAAGGCACTTGAAGGTACTCTCTCACCATACATCAGCAATCTCTCCTTCTCACAGGTTCTTGATCTCTCGACCGACAGTTTCCACGGTCAACTTCTCGTTGATTTTAGTCGTCTCCCTCTGTTAGCGAATCTTATCATAAGTACAAACAATTTTGAAGGGTTGATCCCACAAACGCTGAGCCGTTGTCGTCGCCTCCAAGTACTTTCGACAATAGAAAATGAATTCTATGGAAGCATTTCGGAGTTCCTAGGCAGTTTGCTGGAAGTGAAGCACATAAACCTTTATGGTAACAGGCTCGCCGGCACCATTCCAGTCACTTTTGCCAACCTCTCAAAGCTGGAGCACCTTAATATTGGTCAAAATTATATGCATGGGAAGATTCCTTCCGAGTTGGGAAGCATAACCCACTTAACATTCTTTAGTGTGGAAATGAACAATCTCACCGGTACACTGCCTGACAGCTTGTTTATCCTATCAACTCTTCAGATTTTGAGTTTCACGACCAATCAAGTAACAGGGCATCTCCCAAAAGATGTTGGCCGCTTCCTGCCCAATCTCCAACAACTCTATGCCGGTACAAACAATTTTGATGGCCCTCTCCCGGCTTCTCTTTCTAATGCTACAAGACTTCAACTTCTTACTGCAGAAAGCATTAAATTTAGTGGGCTGATACCATTAGAATTAGGTAATCTTACACAACTCAAGTACCTTTACCTTTGGGCAAATATATTGACCAATGCCCATGGCAGTCATGAGCTCTCCATTCTCACATCCTTCACCAAGTGTCGGATGCAACAGAAAGTTAATATATCACAAAACCTTTTGAACGGCACTCTTCCTGTCTCTTTTGGAAATCTGACAACCACCTTGTGGAGACTTGTGCTTTCCTCCAATCTGATTGAAGGTACCATCCCATTGGCCTTATCCAACTTGACCAATTTAATTTGGTTAAATTTGAGATTCAACAAAATAAAAGGACTCGTTCCACCAAATATAGGATCAATGAACAGGTTACAAACACTAGGTCTTTCTGGCAACGCATTAGAAGGTTCAATTCCAGACTCACTTTACCAGTTGGTCAGCATGTCTATTTTTTATATTGACCACAACATGCTAATCGGGTCAATTTCAAGCTCCTTAAACAATATCACTAGTTTGCGAAGCCTAGATCTAAGCTCAAACAATTTGTCATCAACACTACCGCCTGGTCTTTGTGAGTTGAAGGACTTGTTGGAGCTGTACTTGTAGGACAACTCCTTCACTAGGGTCACCTGCCTTTGAGTCTTGGGAATTTTTCCATGATGATCAACATGGATATCTCTGCAAACAAGTTGAATGGAGAGTTTCTTGCATCATTATCAAAGCTCCAAATGCTGAAGTATTTGAATCTCTCTTGGAACACAATTGATGGTCACATTTCTAAACAACTTGATCACATGCTAAACCTTGACACTATTGACCTTTCCCATAACAAGCTTTCTGGTAAGATACCAAAATCATTGGAGAAACTTCAACACATCCAAGTCTTGGACTTGTCCTTCAATCAATTGGAAGGAGAGATTCCAAGTGGTGGAAAGTTTGCAAACCTTTCTGCCAATTCATTCATAGGGAACTATGCACTATGTGGAGCTCCCAAATTCCATGTCCCATTGTGCTTAAACAAAACAGAGAGGCAAAGTAAGAGCAATGCGGCTAGAGTCATTGCCGCTTGTGCAATTGGAGGCTCAGCATTTGTGGTCATTGTTTGCACACTCATTGGTATCTCATTCTATAGAAAGAGGGGAATGTTGAAACAACCGGATGAAATTGAAAGATTACGAGGGATTACACTTCGAGTGAGTTCTTACAGAGAGCTATTGCACGCGACGAGCAACTTCAGTAATGCAAATTTTCTTGGGAACGAAAGCTTTGGTTCAGTGTACAAAGGAATTCTACTAGATGAAACGGCAGTGGCTGTTAAGGTCCTCAATTTGCTATTTGAGGGAGTATCTAAAAGTTTTGACATTGAGTGCACTGTCTTGCACCAAATCAGGCACTGAAACCTCGTTAAAGTCACTACGTCTTGCTCTAGTACAGATTTCAAGGCTTTAGTTCTCCAATACATGCCCCTTGGCAGCCTAGAAGTCTGTCTATATTCAGGTGACCATCGCTTGAATCTCTTTCAAAGATTGGATATCACGAGTGATGTGGCTTGTGCTTTAGAATATCTTCACCATGGTTACTCGGAAACTATAGTTCATAGCCAAGTAATGTGCTTCTAGATGAGAACAAGACAGCATACATCAGTGATTTTGGCATTGCAAAGATTCTAGTTGGTCTGAATTCCTCTACTCTTACAGCTACTCTCGGAGCCACCAGTTACAATGCACCAGGTACGTACTATCTCTGATTTATTTGTCTTTACATATATATATATATATATATATATATATATATATATATATATATATATATACTCTTTTGTGGTTTGCAATATGACATCAATAAATATATCAATTGATGTGAAAACACACATGATCCATCTAATCATCTGGACTTGGTAGTTGACACATAAAGACATGCACAAGTGTTCCTAGCTCAATAATGTAAAGGTCATTGGTAAACTATTTTACATGGTAAATGCATTTGTTGTTCGTGTGGCTCATGTACACATCTGTTGTTTGCATGTCCTGAACAAACAAGAATCATCAGTTGATCTTCTTTTTTTAACAGAACTTTTTTGCTTTCTTGTATAAAACAATCCTAATCGTAAATACCTTTCTACCTAATGGCTTCAGACTGGTTAACGATCAGCACTACTGAATAATTCACTCAATGTAGGAGCCATTTAAGAGAACCTTGAGATAGGTCACTGGAGAATTAGAAGGAAGATAAGTTTGATTAGGCAGGCCTTTAAGTTGTGAAATCACTGCACCATACAATTAATGAAACTGAACAAATCTCACATGCCCCATAGAAAAAATATGGATACATGTTTGAATTCTTTTAAGAGCACTTTTGTATCATACATATATAGGACTTCAGTTCTAAATAGACCTGGGCATTGGGCCAGCCCGGCCCGATAAGAACTTGGTTCGGGCCAGCCGGATGTCCGAAATCTGAGCCCAGGCCTGGCCCAGTTATATAAAAAAATATTTAAATCTTTTTGAATTTTATATATTTTAAATAACAGTATATATATATATTAATAAAATAAAACTAATATTTGAAAGTTATCAGGATGGATCGGGCCCCCGTCGGGCTGACCTGAGCCGGCCTGATACATTATCAGGTGGGCTCGGACCCAGACCCGATCCAGGCCAATAACAACGTCTAGTTCTAAATCATAATCTTGTATTCTTTTTTAGATGTATATATGAGAATACAACAAGAGAAAGGCAGGATTGAAGGTTTAATTGATCTTAAGTCCATCAATTTCCAGCCCTCTTGCCCAAAACCAATTAGTGCAATTGTGTCATAGATGAGCATTAGCCAATTATATTGTGGTTGATAATCATGTCTAAAATTGTTGAGTGATTGAATTAGAATTTCGGATGGCCGGAAAGGTGTCAGCCAAAGCCGATGTCTACAGCTACGGAATTCTGCTCCTTGAGATGTTTACAGGAAGAAAGCCTACTGATGAACAGTTTGATGGGGATTTTAGTTTGAGGCAATGGGTGACTGAAGCATTTTCTCTTGCAATTTCTGATGTCATTGACTGCCATCTTTTGAATGAAAGCAATACTACTCCAACTGAAAGATCAGCTGCTATGAATGAGCTGCTGGTAATGATAATTTAGATAGGCTTGTCATGTTCAAATGTCTCTCCAAATGAGAGAATGGACATGAACAAACTGGTTGTAGGGCCGAGAAGGATACGACATAAGACAAAAATGATAGAAGGATAACTCAAATATATCCATCGATGCAATGAGATTTAATTCCGGGGCACGACCAGCCATTGGCTAGAATAGTTGGAGGTGGAAATGTAGTTTGATTGCTTTCATGAAAGCCCTCACTTGCATTGCTCAATTACAGTTGCGTAAAGGATTTAATAAAGATATGCTTAATATGCTTGGGTGTTCTATTCCTAAGACATTTGAGTGACTAACCTTGTAGAACAACTCACATTTCCAGTGCAAGTTACGTGAAAGAGGCTTGGAACTTTGTCCATTTTTGCAGTTTGTTCTTTGTTCTAAGTAAGAACACCACTATAGCCATAGTTCACATAAATCCTTTCAAATTTCTAAAATTTTGATGTACTATATCCTCAGCACAATTTCTCAAACCAACAAAAAAAATGCACAACAAGAAGAATGAATAAAAGTGCACAATTCCAGTAAGTTTTGCACTGATGTCCAATGTTATCAAAAGAAAAGCCTTTGAATGAGGAGGATGAGAATTATATGCTGTGAGTATCATTGTGTTATTGGAGCAAATAATATGTATGACCTTCTAAGGAAAGACCATGTGTCATGGACTAAAAGTGATCAAAATGACCCTGTTAGTTAATAGGGTTGTTTGTGTAAATAGGGTTGTTTGTGTCCCAAAATTTGTTTAGGTTTGCTTTTGGAGTGTTATAAAAAATGATTTTATTTTTAAAAGAGAAAAAAAGGGACTAACCCCTCGGTATGAGGCTTGGCCATTCCTGACACCTTTGTGATGGGTAACTAGTCTTAAGCTATGTTCATTCTCAATGCATTTCATATTCACCCAAACATCATCTGCAACCTATATGAGGTGTGGTTCTTGCCAAAGAAGTTCAAATTTTATAAAGCGATGGATAAACTTATTCAAAACAGGTAGACAGAGTGAGATAAAGATTTTTAAGAGAAAGAAAATATAGACACAGAAAAACTAGTAAAAGAGCAATAGATTTTAAGAGAAAATGAAGAGAGAGAAATAAAGATTTATAGGTGAGTGGATTGAAATAAAGAGAAAAACTAGTAGAAGAGAAAGAGATAATTGAGAATTGATTCTTGGTCTCAATTTTAAACATTTGAGTGATTGGGGCTTGGATTTTCTGATTCTATTTTCTTAGTTTGGGCCCGATTTTGATTCTTGAGTGTAATTATGAACTTTTAACTTTCTTTTTGGATCTAGGGCAGGATTTGGGATTTGGGGTTTGGATTTGGATTTGGATTTAGATCTAAGTTCTATTTTGGATCTAAAAATTTGAATTTGGATCTAAGGCTTAGTTTTAGATCTAGAGCTCAGTTTTAGATCCAGATTGGGATCTATTGATGTATTTTTTTTATCTAAAGTTGGGATTTGGATCCAGATCTGGATCTAAGGCTCAGTTTTTGGATATTGACTTGGGATTTTGGATTGGGTTTAGATCTAGATTTGACATGTATTATCAACCTAGATTGAGGTAGGGCTTTGGAAGTTTAGATTTAAATTTAGATGAGTTCAAAAATATAGTCGATAACCAAATTAGAGGGTAATTGGATCAGAACTGCGATGAATTATTTGAGACCCCAAATTGTTGAAAGTAATTGTGAAAATGCTAGATGTGTATGAAACTTGAAAATTTGGGGTTACTTAGAAGGTTCAGGCAATTTATCAGGATCCTGTAGAATCTCAATGGGGAGCTTTCAAGAGAATATTAAGATTCATAAAAGCTACCATTCATTATGGTCTAATCTTCAAAGTTCAAAACATATAAGAACAAAGAAGTTCATATATATATAGCGATGAGGATGGGGCTGAATGCCCATATGATCGATCGATGGTCAACATTTATGCAGCCTTCTTGGGACTGAATCTTGTTGCAGGAAGTTCATAGAAACAACAACTTTTTTCTCAGTCTAGCAGACGATGCAACGTGGTAGACATATTTCTAGTTGAACTTGAAATAAGAACAAAAGAAATCCACCATCCATATGGTCTGACAATGTGAGTGCAAAATATTTAGCAGCTATTCCAACTTTCTCTTAATAGAAGCCAGCACGTTGAAGTGGATTTTCATTTTGTTAGGGGCAAAGTTGCTCGAGGCACTAGTGTTGTGAGACGAACATCATCCAAAGAGCAGATTGAAGGTGGTTGCAGGCAATCAGATCTTAGTGGTAAGATTGTTGGGATAGGCTTGAGCATCGGACCGGCCGGTTAGATAAGAGCCGGACTCAAGCTGGCCCAACACCCAAAACGGGAGTTCGGGCTTGATTTGATTAAAAATAAAAAAATATTATTTAAATATAAAGTAAAAAAATTTGATATAAAATATATTCTTAATAATAAAATACATATCATTTTTAAAATAAAAATAATATTAAAAAATACATCAATTGGAGCCCCGTCGAATCAACCCAACTATTTTTTTTGACCCGCTCGATGCTTACCCCTACGTGGGGATATGGACTCGGGTTTGAGGATTGAAAGTTAACAAAGGCACAGCGGGTCCCACCCTTGTGGTTTGTTCCAACCGACCCCGTCTTGGTTTGAAGTTTCAACTTAAATAGCGATTCTCCTACCACAAAATTGCAGGATCCAATTATCTAATCTCCTACCACTCTTTTTGCAGTTGAGAAAAAAAGAGCCGATTCCTGTGGGCTGATTATTTAACTTCTGACCGGAAGTTGTTTCTTTTCCCATTAAAGCCGACGTGATGGCACCAATCTTAGCAACCTTACATATACATATGAATGAATTGTATGTTGTGCTTGCTCTAAACTGACGGAGTTCCAAAGAACTTGTAGTGATCAATTCACATAGTTTTTCAACCCTTGTACATTTTTTTGGTGCAGCCATTGGCCTAACAGTTGAATGCTCTGTTTTGGTTCTCGGGCTTCTACCACTTGGTGTACGTGCCATCCAACAAAAGAGGCGTGCCGACACAAGGGTACTATGAGAACAGGCCTTTTATTAGTCTCCCTTCAAAATGTTGTCCACCGACATCCCAAGTGATCCATTTTCTTCCCTATGAGTTCCCCACAACTTGCAATCTTCCATCCTTATGGATCCAGCACCTAAGGGTTTGGTACGTATTTCTTAGACAGAGAGAAAGTTTTGTGCGTCATGCGCATGTTATGCAGTAAAGAATGGAAGGACATTTTGGTCATTTATTTTAAAGAAACGTACTTTACAATCTTTTTATTTTTTTCATTTTTATTTTTTTTTTAGAAAAAGTTTTTTTTGTGTGTGTGAACTAAGGTGATTTTAGTCATTAACCATAGTTGCACACGAAAATTTGTGCACCAATATGGTCCACATAATCAGGTTTGCTATTTGAGGCTTTCCTTCTCAGTTTAGATGATCTTATTTGTTCATTGCTTCTCAGTTTAGATGATCTTATTTGTTCATTGCATGAAGTATTGCAGCATTTCTTGGACAACCCATGGCATGATGTATCTTCTTGAGTGACACAAGGGATGTTCAATTACTCCACAGCCATGACACCACCACAGTCTTGCCCTTTAGTTCTCATTCAGCTGGTGGAAGAGGCAAAACGAGCTTTAATTCCTAACCACAATTATGGATGTTCGATGAGTCGAGCCAACTGTGGTTCACTCTTGACCACTCTTAGTTAAACTTGGATCGAGCTCAACTCATCTATTAAACAAGTCGTGTTCGAGTTAAAGTTAGGTAAACAAGTAGAGTTTGAGCTTGGCAAGCTCAACTTAAGTAAACTTGAGTAAGATCAATAAAGATAACATGCAGGGGTGGAGGGAAGGGGGTCCCACTTGGGCCATGGCCCAGGTGAGGGCAAGAATTTTTTTTTGTACAAAAAAAATCAATTTTTTTTAGTTGGCCCAGCCCGTCGCTCCTCTTGGCCCTACCCATCGCTCCTCTTGACCCGACCCGCAAATCGTTTGGCCTGCCCCTAAAAAAAATCCTGGCTCCTCCCCTGATAACATGTAAAACATTATTTACAATATCACGACAATAAACCACTGCATCAGATTTCACCCTTGCTAGCAAGTTGCAACTCAATCCAGCTGTTTCTACTCATGTTCAAATATATATATATATTTATATATATATTTAAATAATGTCCCGACTAAGCTCCAGCCCAACCTTGGCCTGAGTTTAGCATCAGTAGTTTGAGTTCGAGCCAAGAGAGCTGGGTGAAGCTACCCACATAGTAACTTGTCTCTGCATATACTTATAGTATAGTTGAGGGATGAGTCCAAAATGAAAACTCTGACGTGTTGAAGAAGCTTTTTAAGGGTCTCCACGTGCTTCCCTTTCTACTCATTGAAGATGGAGGTTGGCAAAGAAGGAGAATCCCAAATTTAAGGATGAAAAAATGTTGAAAGTGGGAGAGAAGAACAGATGAAGCAAGAAAGATAAAAAAGACTTCAAAGCTCTTAGTTAGAGGGCTCAAGGAGTTCCCCAAATGTTAGCTCATTCCCAATGATGAAGATGTGGGGGTATTTATAAAAAAAAAAGGAGAGCTAAAATTCAACATTTGAAAGTTTTTTTAATTTCTCAAGATTTCTTATCAATTTTAAAGCTTTTGAAATATTTTATTTTTATTTTGCTTTATAGGTTTTGACATGTGGAGATTTGCCCTTAGCTTTGGAAACATCGTTTGGAGGGGGTTAGCAGGGCTAAAGCCCACCCAAGAGGAGCAAAGCCGCTTTCTTGGGGCTAATTTTTACCAAAAAAAGGAGATTGTCAAGGTAGCAGGCCCTGTTCTGGGTGCACATGACTGCACATTGCGCTTGGTGCTGCCATGCACTTTCAACCGTAGCACTCGATAGCACCATGCACCATAGGCCAGAGCACTTAGTAGCGGAAGAAGTGCTTCCAAAACTTGGTGCAAGGAGGCAAATTAAGGGTGGCCTTTGCCCCTCTGCCATCCCCAAGTAGGTCCCACCCAAAAATAAATAAAAGTTTAACAACAAAAATGTGTAATACTTTTAAGAGGTAATATTCCTTTTATAAAACCGGTCTGGCAACATTTTTTTTATGATTCCAGGTTCGTTTTCGATCCGGATCTAATTCCTTGAATGGGAGGGTCCCAGATCGATGTCAAGGTTCGATCAAGGATTAGATGGGTGCTTACGCTTGAAATATGGATTGTACATCCAGATTTGGATTTTACGAAGCTTTGAAAAGTGAGGGCAAGCTTGCAAATGATGTTGGGAATTGATTCTTGAGCTCAATTTCAAACATCTGAGTTTGAATTTTTTTTTCTAGATTTTTTATTTTTCTTATCTAATCTAGATCTATGGGCGATTTTCAGAATCTATTTTCCTATTTTGGGCCTGACTTTGATTCTCATGTCTATATGAGTTTTTAACCTTGCTTTTGGATTTAGGGATTTTGGATCTGGGACTTGGATTTGGATTTGGGTCTATATCTAAGGTTCTATTTTGGATCTAAAACATTGAATTTGGATCTAAGGCTTAGTTTTTGATTTAGGGCTCAGTTTTAGATCCAAATTGGGGTCTAGGGATCCATTTTTTATCTAAAGTTTGGATTTGGATCCAGATGTGGATCTAAGGCTTGGTTTTTGGATCTTGGCTTGGGATTTGGATTGGGTTTAGATCTACATTTGACAAGAATTATCAGCCTAGATTGAGGTAGGGCTTGGGTTCGAAGATTAGATTTAAATTCAAAGGAGTTAAAAAATATAGCCGATAACCAAATTAGAGGGTAATTGGATCATAACTGTGATAAATTGAAGTATTTGAGACCCAAAAATGTTGAAAATAATTGTGAAAATGCTAGATATATATGAAATTTGAAGGAGTTATTACAAGGTTCAGCCAATTTATTTACGATCCTATGGAATGTCAATGGGGAGCTGTCAAGACAATATTAAGATTCTTAAAAGCTACCATTCATTATGGTCTAATATTCAAAGTTCAAAGAATAGTCACAAATAATGTCTCAGAGTTTTGAATGGTGAGGTTTTTCAGGGGTATAATACGGCGAACCTGAAAAAAAAAAGAAAAAATGTGGTAAATTTTAAAAAAATTTAAAAAACTAAAAATGGGAGAAAATAAAATATATGTGAAACTAATAACACAAACATCACAAGATCAATAGATTTGCAACAAATAAAAATTGAAAAAAAAAAAACTATTTGGCATTAAAAAACTGAAAAAATGAAAAAAAGTAAAAAGAAAAGTGAAAAAACGAAAAAAACGCGTTAAAAATGTGTTTTTTTGTTTTCAACACGTTTTTTCAAAAAACGTACTTTTTAAAGTTTTCAATGACCATTTAATTTATCGTGTTTTTCCATTTTTTTAAAAAAAAAATTCTATGACTGTGGTTCAAACCATCCAAGAACAAAGAAGTTCATATATATATATATAGAAATGCCCAAATAATCGATTGTTGGTCGACATGTATGCAGCCTTCATGGGATTGAATCTTGTTGCAGGAAGTTCAAAGAAACAGCAATTTGTTTCTCAGTCTAGCATAGAGGCCGATCGAATGTCATGCAGTGGCCAACATAGGAGAAGATGCAACATGGTAGACATACGGTGTGACAATGTGAGTGCAACCTATTTAGCAACCATTCCAACTTTTTCATAAAAGAAGCCAGCGCATTGAAGTGGATGTCCATTTTGTTAGACGAACATCATCCAAAGAACAGATTGCAGATGGGATTACAAAAACCATTAAGCTCTCATGACTATCATGTTAATCAAAGCAAGCTTAACATAGGAGCATCCTTATGCAGGGGCGGAGTCAAGGTAGGGCCCGCATGGGCCCTTGCCCCAACTCAAAAGAAGAATAACAAATTTACATGTAAATTTAAAAAAATTTCACTTGTTCTATATAAAATTTTTGAAAAACAATATTTCGGCGCTAGTCAAAATTTAGAAACTTTAATTCTCGGCCCTAGTCAACTCATCTAATAAACGAGCTGTGTTTGTATTATTTAGAATATCATATTGACAATAAACAGCTACATCGGATTTACCCCTTCCTAGCAAGTTCCAAGTCTCAAATTCTAATCTGGCTGTTTGTACTCATGTTAAAATTGATTTTTTTTTTTTAGGCTAAGCTCCATCCCAATCTTGGCTTGAGTTTAGCATCAGCAATTTGAATTTTGAACCAAGTTTGAGCTAGTTCACTCATACTTGTCTTGAGCGCTTGAGCCAAGTTTGATCTTGGCTTTTGAGACGAACAAATTCGAGCTGGCTCAGCCTGGCTCGAACCTGCCATTCCTACCCACAATGTGGCTCCGTTTCTTATTTACATTTAGTGGTCTTGGCAGTGCCTTTTGTTTTGAATGGAAAAAAGTTGTTAAAAATTGAATAAATTTGAAAAAGAAAGACATTTGAGTGTGACATACGTTCATTTTGGTGTATGCTTACACCCTCATATGATGGATACAAAGTATCTCAAAGGTGCATTTTGGGACCATTCATTCATGAAAGCTATAATAGACTACAGAATGTGATCAGATTTGAGCTTTCACTGCATACCTTAAAAATTGTGATCAGATTTTAAATTTACATACTTTGACGAAGGTTGATCGGTTTATTACTAAGCCAAATAAGAAGTGAAACAGGATTTATCAAAAAGAACTAGCATTTCTACTGTTAACAGCCTCTGCCAGGAGTTCATTTTGTTTTTCAAATATTTATAATCTGCTGTTTTTCAATCCCAGTTTGAGTTGGAATTTTGTTTCTAAATTTTTAATTCTAACATCAAAATTCAAGGTTATCGAACTTCCCCTAAAGTTCTTGAACTATATACAGGTCATACAGATTCAGGTTCCCTCAAGTTGGAAAGTAGTTCAAATATGGCTGATCACCCATGTTATATACTTGTTTTGATTTGAAGGGGAGGGTTAAGAAAGAAGATCTGGACTCCTTCCAGCTGCCAATTTATTCACTAACCATTGAAGATATAAGGAGATCATCGGCAAGAATATGTCATTCTCCATCCTCATAGGCCCTTGTCAGCTGGACACAAAAAACTTGTTTAATTCTAGATGGCCGAATCTGATTCCATGAAGATTTCTTAATCGACCTCTAAAGCTTCTTTTTTTTCAACTTGTGAATGCCTAGATTTTCAACGAAAAACTTAGGTCTTTTAGTAGAACATTTTTTATATTTTCAAGCTAGCGGAGTGAGAAATTTTGGCTGGAGTGTGCACCAATTCAATATTTCCTTGAATCCCAGAGATAGAACTACACTCTAATTATTCTCTAAAGATGTTTGATCACCTGTAATTCTGGACGTTTTTTTTTACTTAAATGTTGTTGAATATTCTTAACCCACATTAAATATTTCAACATTTAAAAGATTTTACCAATAGGTAAAATCAAATCCTCAGTTTATGGTAAACCCTCTTAGTTTTGAGGTTGGATGGGAAGAGAGTCTGACTTAAAATTTACGGATTTGAGATTCCTAATTATCTCAAATCACTTCATTGGTAGTAAAAAATATTCTTCTTGTTAACATCAGCCAGTTAACAGAGAACAGACAAGGTGACGACCTCTTCTTTTTCTCACCTTTGATGGGGGAAAGCATGCAGCTGAATATGTTATGGAGTCCCAACCTTTTTATTAAGACCGTGAGTTTTTGAAAGTGTTTATCTTTGTAAGAAATGATGAACAGGGATTTTCAAGGTGTTATGCGTTTAGAGACAAGCACATTATTAAGTTGTCTGATTTTAAAAGGTTTTTCATGTACACAAAACCAAAATCTAATTGATGGAGTTATATACTTTCGTTTAATTCTGTCAAATATAATTTAACCAATCAAGTAAGTCAACCGGCCGATCCTGGTAAAACCAGGCCCAATGGATTATAAACTAAATTTTTTAAATGTAAAATATAATTTGTAGTAATAAATTATATATTATTAAAATAAAAAATAAAAAAATATTTTCTAATCCTTAACAGGCCGGGGCTGGACTGACCCAGGCCGGTTTTCTTCGGCCCGAACCCGGGCCCGTACCGGGCTGGGTCCCGGAACCCCACCGGGGGACCAGCCCTCGCCATGGTCCTGATATGCAGTGCTAAGTTGTGTTTTTTCTCACTTCCATGTTTCCGATGATGTTGTTTCGACTGCAGGTCCTGCTAAATGATGGAAATTAGTCAGCCAAAAATCTTTGTATATAGAATTAGATACTCATACAGGGTTTTCTGGTGAGTGGGAGGCTAAATCCGAATGCCCAAGTGAAAATAGAAGCCTCTCCATTCCTCTAAGGCCTAAATACTGTTTTTTTTTTTTTTTTGCTTCAGGATAATGCTCTCAAGAAATGGATCTGCTGGAGGGTAGGCCTCCCACCTGTTATTAAATGAAACCTGGTAACGCTGTCACTATATTTCACCTTGCATGTTGATACATCTCTTTTGCAGTACAAAGGAATGATCCTAGGAGTGGAGTTCATCATAGTCTTCATAAGGATGTGATCAAGTTTTGTTGTAAATCGATTCCCTTTAAGGCTGACTGGGAATGCGATCGACCCCCTGTGGCTCTGTTTCGGGGTCGGGTTGGATTATGATTTCATTCCTCATTATTTTGTATACTGTCTTCTGGTTCTTCCTACACCATTCGTACTGTTTCCATTGTCGAAATGGAAAGACTCAACCTGTACCCAGGCTTCATGTGTTGTGGGGGTCTCTCCTACAGAATATGTTTGGATTATTCTTTTCCTCCTCTCATGAACTTGTGTTCTTGATCGTTGCCCTTATCTCTCAAACTTGGAAACAACTAGGCCCATTTATAGGAGACAAAAATTAAGAACTTTTGCATTGGAACATTTCAATCAGTCTTTGAGATTTGAAAATTTTGGTCAATAAATTGGTTGTGACAATATTTTTCAAAAAAAAAAAGAAAAGAAATTCTGCAAATTTCTGCAAATCCATGGAGAAGTCGAAAATTTGATCTTTTTCCTACATGCTTAAGTTTTCCAAACGTCACATTATTAGCAATAGTTAACAATTTTGGTTTTTTGAAAGTTTAGTAAGTAAAAAGTTTAATAATTATATTTTTCTGTTCTAACTATGACTGAATTTCCAAATTGATGGGATTCCTTGAAACTTTTGGTGAGCTATCAATTCATAGTTTTAGATTTAGTGTCTTAGCTCCCTTATCACTTTTGAAAGTCCCTATCTAACTTGCAGCAGTGATCTTTTTTCCATAGTCAAATAAAATATGATCAGATTGGAGCTTTCAATCGTCAAATTTCATGGTCATGCACATTTCGCATCGTCCAGACTTTGCATATGACATCTAACAATAAGAGATGGCACAAATAAATATGACATTCTTAATGACTTCTGCCAAATTTTCGTTCCTTTCTTCGACTGTATAAATTTACATGCTTTGACCAAGGTTGATCAGTTGATTACTAAGCCAAAAAAGAAGTGAAACAGGATTTATCAAAAAGAACTAGCATTTATACTGTTAACAACCTCTGCCAGGAGTTCGTCGAAAATTTATAATCTGCTATTTTTTAAATACAAAATATGCCTTATATATAGACACACAGACACACGCAAAAACACACGTACATACACACATACATATATGATAGAGTTTTCAATTTTGGTTATCTACCCAAGTTTCTTATTAGCTATCTCTATTGTATGACACTTGCAGGCTCGTAGGGAATAATTTGAGGGGTTTTGTATTTTTTGTTATTTATTGTCTTTCTGGAGTCCTGGTATTGGAGTTGGGAGTAGGGATGTGAATATGTCAGATTCAAATAGGATACATCTTGAATTATATCTGTTTTTTTGGATATTCACATATCCATATTCAAATTCTGATTTGAATATAAACAATGGATCTAAAATCCAATATCACAATCTGAATTCGAATTTTGAAACAATTCTGGCTGATCTTCAAAATGTAAGAGCACTTGAATATAAGATGTTTACATAAACTTAAATCCAATCCATATCTGAATCTGAATCCGAATCCAGTTGGATATATATGTACATCCAAATCCGAATAAAGATCCAGTCAGATGTCGTTTCTTAAACCCCAATCCGGTCCAATTTCTTAATTGGATGTTAAATTTTTTTCATATCCGATATTTTTTGAACTGGTTTGGTTGGATATCCAATTAAAATCAGATATAAATTTGGAAGGGATTGGCTCTATAAGACCTTTCACCTATGATTGACCATATCCATTCAATGACAAATTCTAAAGTTCTCTTTGTTGGACTTTCACAGGTTATTTTTTCATTTTAATTCTACATGCTTCCTAACTTGATTTGGTTTAGCACTCAAAATAAACTTATTTGATCATTTTCTTGGAACTACGATGGCTTGAGCAGCCTTTACTCGGCCAAAGATATCAGAGATGGTGATAGCAGCCACTACAAGAAAGCCCCTTATCTCTCATGGGGCTTTTTTTCACCACCAACAGAGCTGGGTGAACACATCATAACTTGCCTTTGCATATGGCAACAATTACAGTATGTAAGTGTTCGATATATCTGTCCTGAATATTAGGCAGATTTATGTAATATTATGTTAGAACATTCCATGTATCTATCCTAAATATTATGGCAGATACATATAACAATAATGTCCTGTTGTGATTACCAAACGACCCCTACTTCCTGCTTTGTTCTTAGAGCTTCTAGCATGCATCTTTGATCATGGATTCTTTCGTCTCGATAGTATGTTTAAGATGCTTATGTCAAGACATTTAAATGATATTTTGATTTTTTTTGGAGCTAGATGTTGGTGGTTGTTGGCTTTCATCGGCTACTTACCTTCCACAGGTATATATGATTGTGATATTTTTGCACTCTTGTGTGAAATAATTGCTTATTTGTGTGCTTTAACTAATGGATGCTGGATTTTTGTCGTTCCAGTAACATAGGGATCCAAATACTTGAATCTGTATGTGATGGTCAGCTCAACTCCGTAAATGCATCCACATGACAAAGCTAGGAAGACAAAAAATGTCGTTCCAAATTAAAATATGCAACTGCCTTTCTTTTTAAAAAAAGTTTTGGAAACATTAAACTCTCTAAATTAGTGTTCACCTTAATTTAACGTGAGCTAGGCTTCAAGCTGCCTGATCTCCTTTTACAAAATTGTAGGAAAAAAGTTACGCATTGAGCATCCCAAGATGGATTTTATATGTTCGTACATATGTTGGCCAAATCTGGATGCTTGGAGAATGATTTTTCTCTAGTTGGACGATGAATTGGCTCCTAGCATCTATCACGTATGTGCCCAATCTTCTTGCAGTGATTGCATTTGAACTTGCTTCAGGTTCTCTGGCTATTACAACTGTCATTGGATAGTTTGGAATCCCCTTTTCTGTTGCTGATGTAAACGTAGCACACCATCATCTCAAGAGTTTCTTCACCACCATTACTTTTGTGCGTGCTACCTCTCTTTTTATGGCCTCGCACACATTGTTAAATGTTGGAAGAGGAGACACCATCAAAATTTGACTTCGGACAGCTTCATAATCATTGGCTAGACCAACAAGAACTTTGAAGATCTTATCTTCTTCAAATTTTCATTTGTAAACATCAGGCTCAGAGGTAGCTAGTCTGTATTGCAAAAGTTCATCATAGAGACTTTGTATCTGACCAAAATAAATTTGAATTGGCTCATCTCTCAAAATAAGTTTATTGACTTCCATTTGAATTTCATATACACGAGCCATATTGTTTTGCTTCCCATATGGCTCTTTTAAGGTGTCACAGAGTTCCTTTGTTGTTTCTTGGTAAAGAAATAGATTTGCAATAGGCTGCTCCATGGGGTTGATGAGCCATGACATAACCATGTTGTTTTCTGACTCCCACTTACTTAGGATTGTCTTTGTTAGGATGTTTTATGAAGCCGTTGATGCATCCAAATTTTGATCGCTCACTGAGGAACAAACAAGGAGCCTTTGCATAGCTTAGATAATTTACCCCATTGAGAGGCGTAGAGGTAATCTTCAATGTGTTGTTCCTGTATTGCTTTTGACACTGCTGGAGCTGCCTTGATTAGATTCTGCTATAAAGACTATAGAAAGCAATGTCTCACAATGCCTGCTTTGATACGATGTTAGAAACTTTGTAACCAGCAAAGCATGCTGGATGAAGGGGAGAAATCAAGAGAACGAAAACAGGAATCACGTGGTTCGGCAACTTGTGCCTACATCTATGGGAAGGGAGAGATTCAGATTCTCACTGAATCGCATCTTGTTTGGTACAGCTCCAATAAATAGAATATAAAGAGAACATAAAAAGGAAGGTGAGAAACAAGATCTGTGCAGTAACAAAATGGGGAACAAATATTTCAATAAAAGAAAAGATATTCCAAAAAAATTGTGACAATTTGATCTGAAATGTACTCCCGTTTTGGCGCACTAGACTTCCTTCCGAAAATCTCCAACAAAACGAGCTTAAGCTCGACTCCTCGTGTACCCCCAAGGACTAGTCCCCACATATTGTAATACAAACAACGTATGCCAGATGTTCCCGATCTTATTTTTGAAGCAATCAAATATTCAAGACTGCCCTAGATGATGGTCCGATCCGTTTGCAGTAAAAACCAGTTTTTGAATCAAATAGACAATGCTGCCAATTTGGTGAATAACCTAAATGATTTAGCTGCAAATCAGAAAAAAAAAATCAATCTTTGGGCAAAATGAGTGGAAGAATATATATATATATATATATATATATATATATATATATATATATAAGAATTATATCTAGCTTATATTTTTTTTATGTAATTTTTAAACTTGCAATGAAGGACAGAAATTAGATCAAATGGAGAGTCGGTAAATAAGCTTAAACGAGTAAATCTTGAGCAGCAACTTGGTCTACCAAGTTTGAGCTTGAGCTGATCCTGTAATAGCTTGACCTGAGGTTGAGCCAACAATATATGAGCGGACTTGTAAGCCAGGGCATCGGCCCGCCGCAATTGCATTAAGAAAAAAAATTAATATAATATAATACACAAAAATAATTAATGGTAATAAAATATTAGAACCCGGGCCCGAGTCTGGCCGGGTACCGGGTACCCGACGGTGACCCGGCCTGATGCCTAGGTTTACTGACTTGAGCTGGCCCTGACCAAGCTGAAACCTTGAGCTCGACTCCACGTGTGCAGCCCGAAAACTAGTCCCCCTAATATTGTAATACAAACAACATACGCCCAGATATTCAGTACCTTATTTTTGGAGCAATCAAACATTCAAGACTCCCTCATGGTCTGATCGCTATGTTGTAAGAACCGGTATCTGAATCGACAATGTATGCTGCCAATTTGGTGGACCAGCCAATTCAATAATGTAAATGATTTAGATGCAAATCAGGAAAAAAAGAAAAATTAATACAAAAAGAATGTAAAATGTTGTGAAGAGTAGAAACCCGACAAAAAGAGAACATGATATTGGAAATATGTTGTGAAGGTAAGGGTTGCTCTGAAAAAGACATGGTAATCTTCCGTGCCAAGCAGGGTGCTTGATGGAGAAATCAGAACGATATCACTTTCGTTTCGAGAGAAGTAGACTTGAGTCTCCCAACAATTTAAATTAAACAAAAAAAAAGGTGAGTTTTTCTGGAAGAGAATCTATAAAAGGACCTTGCTAATTGTCCTGGTGATAACATGACTTGGCACCTTAATTAAACACTAGTAGTATGTAGAATCGATGTATATCAGCCATTTTCTATCCTGGTTTGAACCAATAGACGTTCAAGGCAGCTACCCATCATAGTCTGATTGAGACGTTGTAAAAATCAGCTACGAGTGGAATGATTCTTTTGTAATAGAAGGGAGGGCAGGCCTATCTACGAGTGGATGATTCATTGTCGTGGGATAAATTGTATTGGTAATGGCTCTTTAACCTGTTTTTTCATCCACTCATTTCAGAGGTCTGTAGTTTTCTTGTGTTTTGATTCAGAATTAAATATTCTAGCCATGGAAATAGGCTGTCATTCAATCCTTAATAAAAGGATATGTTCTGTACCAATGAAATATGGATTCCGACTTATTTTTGTTACTAAGTTGGGTTTGCAATAATTTGTAAAACACATGGGTTTGGTAGAAAGAGATAAGTGGAGGTAAATCAGTGTCTTCGATGTATCAGCCAATCTGGTGATTTTAACGACTTAATTAGTTTTGAATTGGTTCAAAATATTAAAAATCAGATTCTTCTGATAAATAAATAAATGATGTATAAAAGCTAATAAAAAGCAATAATTTTTATATTGTACTAAACAAGCAACATAGTTGCACATCATGTTTTTACATTATTGATGAGAGCCACCACTTATAGGGCAAAAACATGTAAAACCCCCAAAAATAAGTCAGCCGAATAATTCAGCAAAGATAAATGCGACAGAGAAAAATGCTTTTTCCCAATTTTTCCTTGTTTTTTCCCATTTTTTTCGTTTTTGACATTTTTTCACATTTCTTATTGCGAAACAGCTTGTTTCCATTTTCTAATTTTTTATTTTTGCTTACCTGTTTATTTTTATGTTGCCTTATTAGTTTCTCATTTATCTTACTTTCCCCTACTTTTTAGGTTGTTTCAAATTTTTTAAAAATTTACCATATGTAATTCCCTTATTTTTCCATGCTCATCATATTATTTGATAGAAAAGGAGAAACCATATCTGTATAAACTATGGTCGAGATTTTGGATACATAGAAAAAAAAAGTTCAATTGACAACTTTGATATGGGATTGAATAGCGTTGAAAACTTGGAAAGGGAAATAAGATAAGGGCTACTGTCTCATTGATGTAATCATCAGTGGTTCCGCTGGATTTGGAAATGTGAAGCAATGTCTTCCAAAGCAGTAGACCTGAGTCTTCAGCAACTCCAAGAAGAAAAGAACACAAAATTCAAGAAGAGAATCTATATATAAATTAAATACCTTGATTCCTGTTCATGGTTTTTCTACATAGAAATTTGGACAGGCATGGCTACCATCAGTCCATTACCTCAGCCACCTGGCTTTCTTGTGTGTTGCGCCTTCACCTTCACTCTGGTTCTCAGCCAGATGGAGGCAATCTCAGCTCTTGCTTCTCTGAGGACCGTGACTGATCAATTTGCATTGTTGTCTTTCAAATCCCTTGTCACTAAAGACCCTTATAATGTGTTATCAAATTGGAATTCCAGCATCTCCTTCTGTGACTGGAATGGAGTTTCTTGCTGTCATGGTTCAGAAAGGGTCGTTGCTCTGAAACTCTTCGACAAGGCACTTGAAGGTACAATCTCCCCATACGTCAGCAATCTCTCCTTCTTACGGGTTCTTGATTTCAGGAACGATAACTTCCATGGTCATCTTCCCATTGATTTTAGTTGCCTCCCTTGGTTGGAAAAACTTTCCTTATGGAAAAACCATTTTAAAGGGTTAATTCCACAAACACTGAAACATTGTCATCATCTCCAAGTACTTTTGGCACCAGAAAACGAATTCTATGGAAGCATTCCAGAGTCCCCAGGCCGCTTGCCAAAACTCAAGGTCATTAATCTTTTTGGTAACAGGCTTACCGGAATCATTCCAGTCACTTTTGCCAACCTCTCAAAACTGGACGCTGTTGATATTGGTCAAAATCACATACACAGTAAGATTTCTTCCGGGTTGGGAAGCACAAACCGCTTGACATGATTTAATGTGCAAATGAACATTCTCACTGGTGCATTGCCTGAGAGCTTGTTTAACCTATCTGCTCTTCAGTTTTTGAGATTTGAGATGAATCAACTCACAGGGCATCTCCCTAAAGATGCTGGCCGCTTCCTGCTTAATCTCAAGGAACTCTACTTGGGTGCAAACAACTTTGATGGCCCTTTTCCACCTTCTTTTTCAAATGCTACTAGTCTCCAAATTCTTATTGCAGAAGACAATAAATTTAGTGGTGCTAGACCGTTAGAATTAGGTAGTCTGACACAACACAGGAGGCTCTGTCTTTGGGGAAATATGTTCACCAATGCCCCTGGCAGTTGTGAGCTTTCCATTCTCACATCCTTCACCAAGTGTCAAATGGTAAAAGAAATTTATCTCTAAAAAAAACCTTCTAAACGGTATTCTTCCTGCCTCCATTGGAAACCTCACAACCACCTTGTGGAACCTTAACCTTTCCTTTAATGAGATTGAGGGTACTATCCCATTAGCTTTACCCAACTTGACAAAGTTGTTGTCCTTAGACTTGAGTTTCAACAAAATAAAGGCATCTATTCCACCAAATATGGGATCAATGGAAAAGCTACAGGAATTAACTCTTTCTGGCAATGCCTTAGAACGTTCAATTCCAAACTCACTTTACCAATTGGTCCACATGGGTAATCTTTATTTGGACAATAATGCACTAAGTGGGCCAATCTCAACCTCTATAAACAATCTGACGAATCTACAGAAGTTGTACTTAAATTCAAACAGTTTCTCATCAGCACTTCCTCCTGCCCTTTGTGAGTTGAAGGATTTGATATGGCTTTACTTGGAAGACAACTCTTTCACTGTTCTCCTGCCTTTAGATGTGGGAAATTTGGTTGCAGTGGACAAAATGGATATCTCTGTAAACCAGTTGAGCGGAGAGCTGCCTGTGTCCTTATCAGAGCTCCAAAGTCTAGAGTATTTGAATCTCTCCAAAAATTCAGTTAATGGCAACATTCACGGAAACATTGATGTTATGGTAAATATTAAAATTATTGACCTTTCCTACAATAACCTTTGCGGTGGGATTCCAAAATCATTGGAAAATCTTCAACAACCCCAAGTCTTGGATTTATCCTTCAACCGATTGGAACGAGCGATTGCAAGTGGTGGAAATTTCACAAACCTTTCCATAGATTCATTTGTAGGAAATTATGCACTATGTGGAGCACCCAAGTTCCATGTGCCAGTATGTTCAGATGGAGTGAAGAAGCACAACATTGTCAACATGATCAAAGTTGATATTTTTTTAGCAAGTGGGGGCTTTGTGCTTCTACTGATTGTATGGATACTCATTTTTGTTGAAAAATATAGAAAGAGCGGGTTGGAGAGACATTGTCATGAGGTTGAAAGATTTCGTGGAATTGTCCTCCCAGTGATCACTTACAGAATGTTTTCTCAAGCGACAATCAACTTCAGCGATGCAAATTTTATGGGCACTGGAAGCTTTGGTTCAGTGTATAAAGGAATTTTGGCGGATGGAACAACGGTGGCTGTTAATGTCCTAAACTTGTTATCTGAGGGAGCATAAAAAAGTTTTGACATTGAATGCAATGCAATGTGCCAAATTAGACACCAAAACCTTCTTAGAGTCATCACATCTTGCTCCAGAGCAGATTTCAAGGCTTTAGTTCTCCAATACATGCCCCTTGGGAGCCTAGAAGTCCGTCTATATTCATGTGGCCATCACTTGAATCTCTTCCAAAGATTGGGTATCATGATTGATGTTGCTTGTGCACTAGAATATCTTCACCATGGTTGCTGGGAGGCTATTGTTCATTGTGATCTAAAGCCAAGTAAGTGCTCCTAGATGAGAATATGACAGCACATGTTGGTGACTTTGGCATTGCAAAGATGCTAGTTGGTCACAAATCTTCAACTCTTACAAGCACGCTCAGAACCACTGGATACATTGCGCCAGGTACCAACTCTTTGTCCTATCATAAATTCTATGCTTGAACTGCTTCTTAGACAACTTGGTCCTGCTTACCATGGAGAGGAAGTTCTATCAACATGCATAATTTCCAAATATCAAGCTTTAATTTAAGATTACCTACCAGTTGACAACTGATTACTTGGATTTTATAATGAAAAAAGAGAAAAATCAGATTAATAAGTGAAATTAATGGGGATGATACTATGCAATTTTGCAGTTGAATATGAGTCTGAATCAAATAAGATGGTGAACATTAAACCTAATTATTCACACACATACATTAATGCCAGCAAGTCTGCCTTTTGAGTGTGTTTCTTTCTTTAGTAAAATTTCACTTCCTCCTTACAAATGCATGGAAACAAAAAATAGAGTTTCATGTACACCATAAATCAAAATAAAATAATTAGACTTAATTTTTTGCACCACTTTCTTTATTTCTGAATCCATCACATTAACGACAATGTTCATTGTCTACTAAATATTGTATGAATTAGAATTCGGGGCCACCGGAAAGGTGTCAACCAAAGCAGATGTCTACAGCTGTGGGATTCTTCTGCTTGAGGTGTTTACCAGAAGAAAGCCTATTGATGAAAGTTTTAATGGGGACTTTACTTTGAGGCAGTGGGTGGCTGAAGTGTTTCCGCTTCCAATTTCAGATGTCATCAATGGTCATCTTCTGAAGCAAAATAGCAGTGAAACGGTTTCAGATCATGCTGCCGAAGGACATCTTCTGAAGCAAAATAACAGTGGAACTGTTCTAAATGAGCTGCTTGTCATGATCATGGAGACGGGGTTGTCATGTTCAAGGAAAGCACCAACTGAGAGAATGGGCATGAAGGCGGTGGTCGCTAGGCTTAAAACGATACGACGGAAGGCTTCCCCTTTGAAAGAATGACAAAAATAAACCAATCCTTTATATGTATAAATTGGGATCCTTATTGGATCCACTTGAATTTTGGACCCGCATTTTTATTCAGTTATGAAATCTCATGACCAATCTAAATCTGTTTACTCCAAATTTTTGCATCCAAAATCAGGTGATCAAGTGGCAGCTAAGCTTAGTCCAACCGGATCGAGTCCGGTCTCCAGAATGGAGAATTCCTAGTACCACCAAGAAGCATCTCACATCTCACAAAAATGCACACAGTTCTTCCATGATAAACTAAATGATATATAAAATTATTACCATCTAAAAGCACATTTATGCATGCCTATGTTTTCACGCCTGACGACTCTAGAATTAAAAAAAAGAAATGAAAGGAAAATAAAAATGTACCTCCCTGGCTGGACGACACCACCTCCCTGGCTGGACGGCTTCCTCCCTGGCCTGATGGCGAGTGGTCGATTTAAAGTATCAAAAAATTTTATTTCCGCTAGCATGTTGGGCATTCCTGCTACCGTGATATTCGATTGATTCTAGAATGAAAATCTCATACTTTTGGGAAGATTTTATGAAGTTTTTGTGCTAGAAGCGTTCTAGGATCGACACCTAAAAGGATTTTCATTAAAACGTATCAACATTTGAATCAATCTTTAACTGAAAACCTCTGATTTCTATTGTCTTGTGATTTCTCCTTTTCCAGCAGAAAATCTTGATTTTCAACGCACAATTCGGTTTTCCGGAGATTGAAAATTAGTGATTTTGCTTGAAAACGGTTTAGGTTGAGTTAGAGCATTGTTGCATCAAGAAACGAGTAGAAGTGCTTCACATTTGATCGGTTTTGGAGAAAATCCAGCGGCTGGTCGGTTACTCTGCTTTTCCTGCAGCAAATCTTTGATTTTCAGTACTAAAATTGGCTTCTCCAGGCCGATTAAATTGAGTTTTTTTGGCTCCAAAAGGGCTGAGAAGTGAGTTTTGATAGGTTTTCGAAGCAAGAATAATCAAAATAACCTAGAACAGGCAGGATTATGAACCAAACCACAAGGCTGCTTTCACCAGCCACTTTCTTTGAAAAACCGGTGAAAAGATTGAAAACTCCTGCATCAAATTGGCACTATTTTTGTTTATACTTTGCTGTTTTAGTTACTTTTATATATTAACCGTATTCTCCTTTTCAGATATTCATACACTCGGATTTGAATGCGAATGAGAGAAGGTCATATCCGAATTTGTATCTGAAATCAGAATTCAAAATCTGATTCCAATCTGAATGTGACTTTTATATTCATATATGAATCTGAATCTGAATCCGGATTTGGAACTCAAATCCAGCTGATATTCAACATTTGCACTAATAAGTTTTTGGATTTAAGATCCACATTTTTCACTCACGTGGAATCCACTGTTTGTTTGAACAGTGGGTCATATAGAAAAAAGATTTGAGATCCGAGGGGATCTCAGATCCACGGGCAAATAAATGCCTCCTATGGGATGCCAATTCGAGTCGGATATTGGGTAGTCTCCAAATCCTTTGTCACATATGATACTGGAATCAAAACTAATTAGTGATTTGGATTCAAATCTGTCATTGATTCTGAGTTCAAATTCAAAGCAAACCTGAATCCAAAAACTTATGGAACTCCTCTAAATGCTCATCTAACTTTTAGTGGTGCACTAAAAGCACAAGGTTAAATTTCTTTGTTTAACAGCAATTTATGTAATACAAGCAGTTACTTTATTTAAACTTGAGCAAGTTATTGTTAGCCTTTCAATTTATGTTGCAACGTAGAAAAAAAAAACTGGAATTTAGCCTACATAATAGGGCTACGGAATTTTTTACTCGAAATAGACTTCAATGTTGCTAAATTCTAGTTAGGCCATGAGTCATTACATAAATGACATTGTAGGTGGAAACTGTCTCAAATGAGTGTCACTGGATAACTTGTCTTAAATAAATTGTCCAGTGGAAAACTGAGGCATGGTTTTCAAACAGTGCTAAGACAAAAACGACAATGAGCAAAGCATGTCCAGGTTCTACTGAAGAGATAAATCATGGTCAGAACTTGAGTCAAAATTTATCATGAGATGTTTTGTCCACCCCTACAATGTATATTCATTCTTGGCAGCTGAGCTCAAAGGTCAGAGGAATTGGAACGCCGTCTTCGGTTAGAACAGGAAAACATAATAAAATAAAAAGAAATTTCAAGAAGACTGGAGAATAACTAGTGACATGAACAACCATTTTCACATTGTCATAAAACACAATGTAAGCTTTGCACCACTACTAAAAAAAAATGTGTTTGCCAATAGCTCTAAGTTGTTACTAACTTAAGCTTGTTTTTACTTTATAAAAATGACTAATAGACCCTTAATAAGGACATATTATACATACATTAGTCTGTATTAGCTCAAGTCTCGTTTTAAGGGGGTTATGACCAGCCATCCATTGGCCAAAATGTAGATGGATATTGTGCTAACCCATACAAGCTTTTGGTACATTGAATTAAAGATCTGCTGCGAAACATGACATTCACACTTGATTTTGATGTTGCCAAAACCGCAGTATTAGATTTTTTTATGTATTTATTAATTTTTAAATAGAACTCTGAAAATTGTAAGTTGGGGGTGCTTCTAGGAAGAAGAGGAAGCATGAATGGAGGAATTCAAATTTTTAATATAAAAAGCTTGTTTGATTTAAAATGAAAAATTCATTCTCATTAAATTTTGCCATCACTCAAATACTTTGTATTCACTCCATAATCACTTATCTTTCTTTTTCATCGTTTTACTGTTTTTTTTCTTTATTTTCTTCTTTGGGGTAACAGAGTGTGAGTTTGTTATTGAAAATAAATAATTATAAAGGAAAATCATCCAACCTATGTTCTTGTTCTCTTGTATTCAATTTGAGGAAGTAAATACAAAAGTTTGAAAGTATCTTTTACAACCATTTCATCTTCTTTCTTATTGAATCAAACCAATCTTGTAATTGTGAAGAAGAGCACGTTTGTGTGGGTATACAAAACATTTTAAAATGCATTTGGTCACTCCAAGTGAAAGTCTGGGTTGGGGTGGCACTTCTTCGGATTGGGTATCAAAATATTTCAAAATGCATTTAAAGGTTAGCCTCGAAGTAGTACTGCTCAACTTAGTACCCCACTATGATTCTTATTATTATCTACAAGGCGGTAAAGTTCATATTTGTTGACATAAAGCAGTGCCTTTATTTTGGATGACTTCTTCCTCTTTTCTTGCAAGTTCTTATATGTAAAAGATCAACTTAAACCTATATGAACAATTTATGATATATGTACAATTTGTTCATTCTATGTATGAATAGAGTAAACAGACCTTAGCCTTATGGTTCATACAATATGTTCATTTATTTATATTGGCTAATTTGTTGAAAATTTTGGTTCCAGGTTGCAACAATTGCATGGTTTGGTTTGAAGCTGATTCTGTTTGCGGTAGTCATTCTGCTCCAATTCCTTTGGTGCTTGTTCTTCCATATATACATATGCCGCTTCTTCCAATGCATTCGGCAATACAAGAATGCAAAGGAAAAAAAAAACTTGTCTTTTTAATGCTAAGAATTTTTATTCATTCTATATTTTTAGCCACGAAGATATGCTGCCTACATGAGAAATCATATACAGCAAAGGAACAGTTAAATACTGGCTAACTCGAACTTGCATGTCAAACTCGAGCCATGCTGCAACAGGGAAAAGAAAATTAGAACAGAGGTAATTGCAAAGCGAGAGACTGCCCCAACTTACATGGATATTCAGATGGAGAGATTAATGGTGCCCTTGTTGCAGATACAGACAAAATGGGATTTTTTTATCTTCCACAATCAGGGGCAGAGCTGGACTTTTCTTCCTTTCATAAAACAATTAAATATATGGTTAACATATTTTGAATTGACTATGAGTTAAATCTCGTGGGGCTACTCCATATAAGTGGGCCCAAGTTTGAACATTAATTAGGATTCTGATTGTGTGGAGCAATGAAATTCATGTTTTTCATGAAATTTACAGTAAAAAACTTGAACATTTCGAGGTTTGTGTCTCGAAATTCTGACTTTTCGATCCGTTTTCTTTAAATTAAAGTTCCCACTGACATGACTGAATGTGAATCAAAAAGCTTGGATCGAAAGTCGATGAGGTCAAAATTATTGTACAGGCAAAAATTCATGTGTCCTGAAATCAAACACAGGTGGTGTTGGATAGTGGCTATCTCGATATCTCGTAACAGCCTTGCAGTTACGATGTTTTCTCAGAACCTTATCACTAGATAAAGTTTCATCTTTATCTAGACTTTTTCCTAAAAACTCTCTCACTCTAACAGCCCACTATTTATGCCCAGCAAGTCTTTGTGTTAGGGTTTAATCTCTCATTGATTACCCGAGGAGCCCCTTAAAATGAAACCCCTAAATCTGACAGTATCAACTTGCTCTTCTATTTCATATACTTCCTCCATCTCTGCCTCTTCCATCTCTGCCATCTAGCAACTTGAAGAATCACCCTGGAGTATCCGGTGGTGAATCTGCTGAGAAGAACAAACGCCGTTCCGCTGCCTTCACTCCAAAAGGTGGAAGCCACTGCTCTCTAAAGTTTAGACTTAAAACTGGGTCTCTGCAGGGGGCCATAGTGATTCCCTCTCCCCCTCTCTCTAGGTGGGCTTATGTTATCGATTGTTTATGTTTTGATCACTAAGAATAAGCCAAAACAAACAGTAGGAATGGGAATTCATTTAAAGATGCTGCTGCTCAGAAATTATATGTTTGTCCCACCACCATCTTACTGTTTTCTTAGGAAATCTCAAATACCCAGAAAAGATGGTAGAATGGGAATCCGAAATTTGCAGTGTAAATCCAACGCAACCTTCCAATCTTGGCTCCCATGAGAGTCTGACTAAGTTAGGAATCTAAGCAAGTTCAGTTACCCTCTTCTTGAAAATTTTTGCTCTTTTCTCCTCAGTGTTTAAGAAACCTTTTATGATCCTCGACCTTCCAAATTCTCACAGAGTGCATGGAAGCCATGGTTCAAGTCCAATCTATAGGCTTTTACCCTTCACAGCCACCATAAGCGACGAAACTACAAGGCTTCCAAGAATGAGTCATACTCCTCACAAGTTCCTAGGTACAATCTGCAAAATTGCCCTCTTCTTGTTAGCAAAATCACAGGGATTGCCTCCATTACCTCATATTTCTGTTGGGAAAGTTTATCTACAGCTGCCTTTCTCATAGTTGCCTTATTTCATTGTTCCCTTACCGATCAAGATCATGTTGCTTTGTTTATCACGCAGGATTCCTGCGTGATTATCTTACCTGAAACGGTTTGGCTTGTACTTACTCTATATATTGAGAGTCCATCTTCTCTCAAGAGCATCACTGAATGAATAATAAAGAGAGAGCTCCATTTTCGGTGGATGCAGGCATTAAAATGTCGAACCAGGTACATGCTTGAGTTTTTTTTTTTTATGTTTTAACACTTCTTCATAGGAGGCTGGTAGAGTGTGCACACATTTGCTTAGTTACATCTGCACTAGCATATGTGATATGAGGTTCTAATAGTTCATTCTCACACCTATGCAGCTGCAGTTTGCACACGGGAAGCAGGAGCTACGGTCGGCGCCTCAGAGGAACAAGCTTGAGGTATGGCTTAAGAAAACACTGTTGTTACTAGGCCTACTGAGTCAAAATGATCCAGTCGAAAACCAACGATCTCAACCTACATTAAAGATGGATGAAACATCTGCTGTGAATTTTAAACATGCATTACAAGACTAGAGTCGTATATTTCTGCCTATGATGAAGCATGATAACCATTCACACTTGGCGACAAATTATGAAACCAGTGACGTTTTTAAGGAATTGATTCGTGTCTTGTGCATTTGGACAGGTCAACAGGCCTAAAGTGAGTGCTCAAGGATTAAGTACACCTCGGGAAGTGGTGCCAAGCGAAGAGGAAAAGAAGATAATGCCTCAAATGGAGGAATTTGAAGCGATGGTGGATGCGGCTATCAATACCAATGCAGATGTGGCCCACAACAAGCGAAGGGTACCCATCTTTGTGGCTCTAACAGATCCCTGAACTCGCACTCTTAACATTCTTCATCGCCTTACCATTCCTTCTGCGTCTATGTGTTCACTTGCTTGTTATAAAGAATTTTCCATTGTGAGATGTTGTGACACGTTTGGAGGATGACTACTTAAGATAGATGTTAAAACTTCCACCTTTTATCTGGATATCATGCCTTTCCATGTAATGTAAGCGAAAGAATTGGAACTGCCTTGTCATTCACTTGGTAAGTTTAAATGTCATTTTCCATCTTGATCACTTGTCCAAAAACAGCCATGGAAAAAAATTAATCTCTGATTAAGAAATAGATGTGTTCAGATGTAAGAAATGACATCCGACTAGATTCAGATTCAGATTCTGATATATATAAGTATTGGATCAGATACGGATTCAGTTCAGATTTAGTTTTAAGTAATTACTCATACCTAAAAGGCCACCACCCAAATATGGAACCATTTCTCAATCTCCACAAGCTCCAGCATGCTGGTACGTTACGCAATTTTGGGTACTGCCGGGCCGCCGGCAAAAGTTGAAGTTATTCGGCGACCTGCTCATTAAGAACATCATGAACAGTCATCGCCGATACTCTTGGATGAGTTGGGAGGACTCAAGAGAACGACTGACCTTTTTTTTCTTGAAAATCGATGCACCTAAATACAAAAAATAAAAATGTAAAATATTAGAAAAGTGGGGAAATCTGCAAGGGTGGATGCCAATGGATTCGATTTAAATAAATATATTCTTGGCCGAATTTATATCCAAATTTGAATCTGAATCCACAATCTGAATCTGATTTTTTTCCTCATCCAAAATCAGATTTCATAATTTGAATCTGATCTAAATCCATTTTTTTCGTCCTAATCTGAATCTGAAATCAGATGTCACAATCAGGATCCAACCCAAATCCTATTTTTATATTCATATATGAATTTGAATCTGAATCCATATTTTGAATTGAATCTGGCTGATTTACAAACTGTACGAGCATTGAATATAGAATTTTTATTTAAACCTAAGTCCCCTCTGGATCTGATTGGACATTTTTGTATATTTGAATCTGAACTGAATTCGATTAAATATAACTAAATCTGATTCCATTCGAATATTATGCATATATGAATCTAAATCTAATCGGATGTCATTTCTTAATTTCTAATCCTATCTCATGTTTTAGTTGTTTAGTAAATTTATTTTCTTCATCCAAATGTTTTAGGAGCAGTAGGCTTGGACATTCAATTCAAGTCAGACATGTTGACATCCTTAGGTTGAAGCTTCCCCACTCCAACTGACATGTTTCACCATTATAAACAGGGGACAAGTCCATTTGTGTTTTCATGTGGATAGAGCGTAAAACGAGTCGAGCCAGCTCAAGCTCGACTCGAATTTACTCTGTTAAGCTCAAGCTTAATCAAAACTCACGATTATAAAGAAGTCAAGTTTAAGTTTCATAAAATTGATTTGATTGAACTTGAGTAATCCATTTATCTAGGCATTCTTTTGAAAATTTTCAAACTTAAAACCAAAAAAGAAAGCAGGTCAAATGGGGAGTTGGTAAATGAGCTTAAAGAGTCATGCTGGAGCTGTGGCATGGTCTATCGAATCGAGTTCAAGCTGACCTTGTAAAGTTAACTCGAGCTCAAGCCAAGCTGAACAAAGCTCAATTTTGACTCGGCCCATATATAGCCTACAAGTGGATCAAGTGTGTGCTGAAGTGGTGTGAGGTACCTGTGTAGTGAGAGTGCTCATGGCATGAGCAAGTGTCAATAATTCACTTCTTAGTTTTAATTTTGACAGCACTCGAGCTGAATGTTTAAACTCTTGGGTGGCTTCTTCCCACGAAACGGTATAATGAGATCATTCTCCTAAAGATGTTCCCTTCATCCAACTGACCTCAGAATGGTGACAATTTGTCCCTGTGGAATTTGTCTGCATAAGTCGTTCTTCCTCATGCTAGGTCAATAGATCGAATAGGCGGCCCCAGACTCAAGTCAAGGTTCGGGTGCCAAATTACCAAGTTAGAACGAAGAAAAATGCCCTCAAGGATTAGGAAAAAAAAAACCCTTCATGGTTATCATGAGTTCAGTGTACCCTCCAGATTTTGAGAAATGTAAATTAATTTACCTTTGGAAGTCTAGAAAAAGGTTGAAGTTTCCTCTTTAAATAAATGTAAATTTAAACTTAGAGTGTTCTTTAAAGGTTGAAGTTTAAAGACAAAAATTTCTGACTCCACCACTGCTCTGATTCAGCACCTTGATATGGAGTGCAACTTGTGTTTTTTCTACTTCGATGTCCTTTCAACTACAGGTCCTGCTAAATGAAGGAAATTAGTGAGTCCTGCTGTCTTAATTGCATGGGTTGGTATTCCATCTTTTTGTGTAAATAGAATTAGATACTTGTGCAGTGATTTCGGGTGAGTGGGAGGCTAAATCCCAATCCCCATTCCTTTTTTGCTCTCAAGAAATGGATGTGCTGGAG
>NC_045148.1:23671310-23712777 GCF_008831285.2 Nymphaea colorata
TCGAAATGGAAAGACTCAACCTGTACCCAGGCTTCATGTGTTGTGGGGGTCTCTCCTACAGAATATGTTTGGATTATTCTTTTCCTCCTCTCATGAACTTGTGTTCTTGATCGTTGCCCTTATCTCTCAAACTTGGAAACAACTAGGCCCATTTATAGGAGACAAAAATTAAGAACTTTTGCATTGGAACATTTCAATCAGTCTTTGAGATTTGAAAATTTTGGTCAATAAATTGGTTGTGACAATATTTTTCAAAAAAAAAAAGAAAAGAAATTCTGCAAATTTCTGCAAATCCATGGAGAAGTCGAAAATTTGATCTTTTTCCTACATGCTTAAGTTTTCCAAACGTCACATTATTAGCAATAGTTAACAATTTTGGTTTTTTGAAAGTTTAGTAAGTAAAAAGTTTAATAATTATATTTTTCTGTTCTAACTATGACTGAATTTCCAAATTGATGGGATTCCTTGAAACTTTTGGTGAGCTATCAATTCATAGTTTTAGATTTAGTGTCTTAGCTCCCTTATCACTTTTGAAAGTCCCTATCTAACTTGCAGCAGTGATCTTTTTTCCATAGTCAAATAAAATATGATCAGATTGGAGCTTTCAATCGTCAAATTTCATGGTCATGCACATTTCGCATCGTCCAGACTTTGCATATGACATCTAACAATAAGAGATGGCACAAATAAATATGACATTCTTAATGACTTCTGCCAAATTTTCGTTCCTTTCTTCGACTGTATAAATTTACATGCTTTGACCAAGGTTGATCAGTTGATTACTAAGCCAAAAAAGAAGTGAAACAGGATTTATCAAAAAGAACTAGCATTTCTACTGTTAACAACCTCTGCCAGGAGTTCGTCGAAAATTTATAATCTGCTATTTTTTAAATACAAAATATGCCTTATATATAGACACACAGACACACGCAAAAACACACGTACATACACACATACATATATGATAGAGTTTTCAATTTTGGTTATCTACCCAAGTTTCTTATTAGCTATCTCTATTGTATGACACTTGCAGGCTCGTAGGGAATAATTTGAGGGGTTTTGTATTTTTTGTTATTTATTGTCTTTCTGGAGTCCTGGTATTGGAGTTGGGAGTAGGGATGTGAATATGTCAGATTCAAATAGGATACATCTTGAATTATATCTGTTTTTTTGGATATTCACATATCCATATTCAAATTCTGATTTGAATATAAACAATGGATCTAAAATCCAATATCACAATCTGAATTCGAATTTTGAAACAATTCTGGCTGATCTTCAAAATGTAAGAGCACTTGAATATAAGATGTTTACATAAACTTAAATCCAATCCATATCTGAATCTGAATCCGAATCCAGTTGGATATATATGTACATCCAAATCCGAATAAAGATCCAGTCAGATGTCGTTTCTTAAACCCCAATCCGGTCCAATTTCTTAATTGGATGTTAAATTTTTTTCATATCCGATATTTTTTGAACTGGTTTGGTTGGATATCCAATTAAAATCAGATATAAATTTGGAAGGGATTGGCTCTATAAGACCTTTCACCTATGATTGACCATATCCATTCAATGACAAATTCTAAAGTTCTCTTTGTTGGACTTTCACAGGTTATTTTTTCATTTTAATTCTACATGCTTCCTAACTTGATTTGGTTTAGCACTCAAAATAAACTTATTTGATCATTTTCTTGGAACTACGATGGCTTGAGCAGCCTTTACTCGGCCAAAGATATCAGAGATGGTGATAGCAGCCACTACAAGAAAGCCCCTTATCTCTCATGGGGCTTTTTTTCACCACCAACAGAGCTGGGTGAACACATCATAACTTGCCTTTGCATATGGCAACAATTACAGTATGTAAGTGTTCGATATATCTGTCCTGAATATTAGGCAGATTTATGTAATATTATGTTAGAACATTCCATGTATCTATCCTAAATATTATGGCAGATACATATAACAATAATGTCCTGTTGTGATTACCAAACGACCCCTACTTCCTGCTTTGTTCTTAGAGCTTCTAGCATGCATCTTTGATCATGGATTCTTTCGTCTCGATAGTATGTTTAAGATGCTTATGTCAAGACATTTAAATGATATTTTGATTTTTTTTTGGAGCTAGATGTTGGTGGTTGTTGGCTTTCATCGGCTACTTACCTTCCACAGGTATATATGATTGTGATATTTTTGCACTCTTGTGTGAAATAATTGCTTATTTGTGTGCTTTAACTAATGGATGCTGGATTTTTGTCGTTCCAGTAACATAGGGATCCAAATACTTGAATCTGTATGTGATGGTCAGCTCAACTCCGTAAATGCATCCACATGACAAAGCTAGGAAGACAAAAAATGTCGTTCCAAATTAAAATATGCAACTGCCTTTCTTTTTAAAAAAAGTTTTGGAAACATTAAACTCTCTAAATTAGTGTTCACCTTAATTTAACGTGAGCTAGGCTTCAAGCTGCCTGATCTCCTTTTACAAAATTGTAGGAAAAAAGTTACGCATTGAGCATCCCAAGATGGATTTTATATGTTCGTACATATGTTGGCCAAATCTGGATGCTTGGAGAATGATTTTTCTCTAGTTGGACGATGAATTGGCTCCTAGCATCTATCACGTATGTGCCCAATCTTCTTGCAGTGATTGCATTTGAACTTGCTTCAGGTTCTCTGGCTATTACAACTGTCATTGGATAGTTTGGAATCCCCTTTTCTGTTGCTGATGTAAACGTAGCACACCATCATCTCAAGAGTTTCTTCACCACCATTACTTTTGTGCGTGCTACCTCTCTTTTTATGGCCTCGCACACATTGTTAAATGTTGGAAGAGGAGACACCATCAAAATTTGACTTCGGACAGCTTCATAATCATTGGCTAGACCAACAAGAACTTTGAAATCTTATCTTCTTCAAATTTCATTTGTAAACATCAGGCTCAGAGGTAGCTAGTCTGTATTGCAAAAGTTCATCATAGAGACTTTGTATCTGACCAAAATAAATTTGAATTGGCTCATCTCTCAAAATAAGTTTATTGACTTCCATTTGAATTTCATATACACGAGCCATATTGTTTTGCTTCCCATATGGCTCTTTTAAGGTGTCACAGAGTTCCTTTGTGTTTCTTGGTAAAGAAATAGATTTGCAATAGGCTGCTCCATGGGGTTGATGAGCCATGACATAACCATGTTGTTTTCTGACTCCCACTTACTTAGGATTGTCTTTGTTAGGATTTTTATGAAGCCGTTGATGCATCCAAATTTGATCGCTCACTGAGGAACAAACAAGGAGCCTTTGCATAGCTTAGATAATTTACCCCATTGAGAGGCGTAGAGGTAATCTTCAATGTGTTGTTCCTGTATTGCTTTTGACACTGCTGGAGCTGCCTTGATTAGATTCTGCTATAAAGACTATAGAAAGCAATGTCTCACAATGCCTGCTTTGATACGATGTTAGAAACTTTGTAACCAGCAAAGCATGCTGGATGAAGGGAGAAATCAAGAGAACGAAAACAGGAATCACGTGGTTCGGCAACTTGTGCCTACATCTATGGGAAGGGAGAGATTCAGATTCTCACTGAATCGCATTTGTTTGGTACAGCTCCAATAAATAGAATATAAAGAGAACATAAAAAGGAAGGTGAGAAACAGATCTGTGCAGTAACAAAATGGGGAACAAATATTTCAATAAAAGAAAGATATTCCAAAAAAATTGTGACAATTGATCTGAAATTACTCCCGTTTTGGCGCACTAGACTTCCTTCCGAAAATCTCCAACAAAACGAGCTTAAGCTCGACTCCTCGTGTACCCCCAAGGACTAGTCCCACATATTGTAATACAAACAACGTATGCAGATTTCCCGATCTTATTTTGAAGCAATCAAATATTCAAGACTGCCCTAGATGATGGTCCGATCCGTTTGCAGTAAAAACCAGTTTTTGAATCAATAGACAATGCTGCCAATTTGGTGAATAACCTAAATGATTTAGCTGCAAATCAGAAAAAAAAAATCAATCTTTGGGCAAAATGAGTGGAAGAATATATATATATATATATATATATATATATATTATATATATATATAAGAATTATATCTAGCTTATATTTTTTTTATGTAATTTTTAAACTTGCAATGAAGGACAGAAATTAGATCAAATGGAGAGTCGGTAAATAAGCTTAAACGAGTAAATCTTGAGCAGCAACTTGGTCTACCAAGTTTGAGCTTGAGCTGATCCTGTAATAGCTTGACCTGAGGTTGAGCCAACAATATATGAGCGGACTTGTAAGCCAGGCATCGGCCCGCCGCAATTGCATTAAGAAAAAAAAATTAATATAATATAATACACAAAAATAATTAATGGTAATAAAATATTAGAACCCGGGCCCGAGTCTGGCCGGGTACCGGGTACCCGACGGTGACCCGGCCTGATGCCTAGGTTTACTGACTTGAGCTGGCCCTGACCAAGCTGAAACCTTGAGCTCGACTCCACGTGTGCAGCCCGAAAACTAGTCCCCCTAATATTGTAATACAAACAACATACGCCCAGATATTCAGTACCTTATTTTTGGAGCAATCAAACATTCAAGACTCCCTCATGGTCTGATCGCTATGTTGTAAGAACCGGTATCTGAATCGACAATGTATGCTGCCAATTTGGTGGACCAGCCAATTCAATAATGTAAATGATTTAGATGCAAATCAGGAAAAAAAGAAAATTAATACAAAAGAATGTAAAATGTTGTGAAGAGTAGAAACCCGACAAAAAGAGAACATGATATTGGAAATATGTTGTGAAGGTAAGGGTTGCTCTGAAAAAGACATGGTAATCTTCCGTGCCAAGCAGGGTGCTTGATGGAGAAATCAGAACGATATCACTTTCGTTTCGAGAGAAGTAGACTTGAGTCTCCCAACAATTTAAATTAAACAAAAAAAAAGGTGAGTTTTTCTGGAAGAGAATCTATAAAAGGACCTTGCTAATTGTCCTGGTGATAACATGACTTGGCACCTTAATTAAACACTAGTAGTATGTAGAATCGATGTATATCAGCCATTTTCTATCCTGGTTTGAACCAATAGACGTTCAAGGCAGCTACCCATCATAGTCTGATTGAGACGTTGTAAAAATCAGCTACGAGTGGAATGATTCTTTTGTAATAGAAGGGAGGGCAGGCCTATCTACGAGTGGATGATTCATTGTCGTGGGATAAATTGTATTGGTAATGGCTCTTTAACCTGTTTTTTCATCCACTCATTTCAGAGGTCTGTAGTTTTCTTGTGTTTTGATTCAGAATTAAATATTCTAGCCATGGAAATAGGCTGTCATTCAATCCTTAATAAAAGGATATGTTCTGTACCAATGAAATATGGATTCCGACTTATTTTTGTTACTAAGTTGGGTTTGCAATAATTTGTAAAACACATGGGTTTGGTAGAAAGAGATAAGTGGAGGTAAATCAGTGTCTTCGATGTATCAGCCAATCTGGTGATTTTAACGACTTAATTAGTTTTGAATTGGTTCAAAATATTAAAAATCAGATTCTTCTGATAAATAAATAAATGATGTATAAAAGCTAATAAAAAGCAATAATTTTATATTGTACTAAACAAGCAACATAGTTGCACATCATGTTTTTACATTATTGATGAGAGCCACCACTTATAGGGCAAAAACATGTAAAACCCCCAAAAATAAGTCAGCCGAATAATTCAGCAAAGATAAATGCGACAGAGAAAAATGCTTTTCCCAATTTTTCCTTGTTTTTTCCCATTTTTTCGTTTTTGACATTTTTCACATTTCTTATTGCGAAACAGCTTGTTTCCATTTTCTAATTTTTATTTTTGCTTACCTGTTTATTTTTATGTTGCCTTATTAGTTTCTCATTTATCTTACTTTCCCCTACTTTTTAGGTTGTTTCAAATTTTTTAAAAATTTACCATATGTAATTCCCTTATTTTTCCATGCTCATCATATTATTTGATAGAAAAGGAGAAACCATATCTGTATAAACTATGGTCGAGATTTTGGATACATAGAAAAAAAAAGTTCAATTGACAACTTTGATATGGGATTGAATAGCGTTGAAAACTTGGAAAGGGAAATAAGATAAGGGCTACTGTCTCATTGATGTAATCATCAGTGGTTCCGCTGGATTTGGAAATGTGAAGCAATGTCTTCCAAAGCAGTAGACCTGAGTCTTCAGCAACTCCAAGAAGAAAAGAACACAAAATTCAAGAAGAGAATCTATATATAAATTAAATACCTTGATTCCTGTTCATGGTTTTCTACATAGAAATTTGGACAGGCATGGCTACCATCAGTCCATTACCTCAGCCACCTGGCTTTCTTGTGTGTTGCGCCTTCACCTTCACTCTGGTTCTCAGCCAGATGGAGGCAATCTCAGCTCTTGCTTCTCTGAGGACCGTGACTGATCAATTTGCATTGTTGTCTTTCAAATCCCTTGTCACTAAAGACCCTTATAATGTGTTATCAAATTGGAATTCCAGCATCTCCTTCTGTGACTGGAATGGAGTTTCTTGCTGTCATGGTTCAGAAAGGGTCGTTGCTCTGAAACTCTTCGACAAGGCACTTGAAGGTACAATCTCCCCATACGTCAGCAATCTCTCCTTCTTACGGGTTCTTGATTTCAGGAACGATAACTTCCATGGTCATCTTCCCATTGATTTTAGTTGCCTCCCTTGGTTGGAAAAACTTTCCTTATGGAAAAACCATTTTAAAGGGTTAATTCCACAAACACTGAAACATTGTCATCATCTCCAAGTACTTTTGGCACCAGAAAACGAATTCTATGGAAGCATTCCAGAGTCCCCAGGCCGCTTGCCAAAACTCAAGGTCATTAATCTTTTTGGTAACAGGCTTACCGGAATCATTCCAGTCACTTTTGCCAACCTCTCAAAACTGGACGCTGTTGATATTGGTCAAAATCACATACACAGTAAGATTTCTTCCGGGTTGGGAAGCACAAACCGCTTGACATGATTTAATGTGCAAATGAACATTCTCACTGGTGCATTGCCTGAGAGCTTGTTTAACCTATCTGCTCTTCAGTTTTTGAGATTTGAGATGAATCAACTCACAGGGCATCTCCCTAAAGATGCTGGCCGCTTCCTGCTTAATCTCAAGGAACTCTACTTGGGTGCAAACAACTTTGATGGCCCTTTTCCACCTTCTTTTTCAAATGCTACTAGTCTCCAAATTCTTATTGCAGAAGACAATAAATTTAGTGGTGCTAGACCGTTAGAATTAGGTAGTCTGACACAACACAGGAGGCTCTGTCTTTGGGGAAATATGTTCACCAATGCCCCTGGCAGTTGTGAGCTTTCCATTCTCACATCCTTCACCAAGTGTCAAATGGTAAAAGAAATTTATCTCTAAAAAAAACCTTCTAAACGGTATTCTTCCTGCCTCCATTGGAAACCTCACAACCACCTTGTGGAACCTTAACCTTTCCTTTAATGAGATTGAGGGTACTATCCCATTAGCTTTACCCAACTTGACAAAGTTGTTGTCCTTAGACTTGAGTTTCAACAAAATAAAGGCATCTATTCCACCAAATATGGGATCAATGGAAAAGCTACAGGAATTAACTCTTTCTGGCAATGCCTTAGAACGTTCAATTCCAAACTCACTTTACCAATTGGTCCACATGGGTAATCTTTATTTGGACAATAATGCACTAAGTGGGCCAATCTCAACCTCTATAAACAATCTGACGAATCTACAGAAGTTGTACTTAAATTCAAACAGTTTCTCATCAGCACTTCCTCCTGCCCTTTGTGAGTTGAAGGATTTGATATGGCTTTACTTGGAAGACAACTCTTTCACTGTTCTCCTGCCTTTAGATGTGGGAAATTTGGTTGCAGTGGACAAAATGGATATCTCTGTAAACCAGTTGAGCGGAGAGCTGCCTGTGTCCTTATCAGAGCTCCAAAGTCTAGAGTATTTGAATCTCTCCAAAAATTCAGTTAATGGCAACATTCACGGAAACATTGATGTTATGGTAAATATTAAAATTATTGACCTTTCCTACAATAACCTTTGCGGTGGGATTCCAAAATCATTGGAAAATCTTCAACAACCCCAAGTCTTGGATTTATCCTTCAACCGATTGGAACGAGCGATTGCAAGTGGTGGAAATTTCACAAACCTTTCCATAGATTCATTTGTAGGAAATTATGCACTATGTGGAGCACCCAAGTTCCATGTGCCAGTATGTTCAGATGGAGTGAAGAAGCACAACATTGTCAACATGATCAAAGTTGATATTTTTTAGCAAGTGGGGGCTTTGTGCTTCTACTGATTGTATGGATACTCATTTTTGTTGAAAAATATAGAAAGAGCGGGTTGGAGAGACATTGTCATGAGGTTGAAAGATTTCGTGGAATTGTCCTCCCAGTGATCACTTACAGAATGTTTTCTCAAGCGACAATCAACTTCAGCGATGCAAATTTTATGGGCACTGGAAGCTTTGGTTCAGTGTATAAAGGAATTTTGGCGGATGGAACAACGGTGGCTGTTAATGTCCTAAACTTGTTATCTGAGGGAGCATAAAAAAGTTTTGACATTGAATGCAATGCAATGTGCCAAATTAGACACCAAAACCTTCTTAGAGTCATCACATCTTGCTCCAGAGCAGATTTCAAGGCTTTAGTTCTCCAATACATGCCCCTTGGAGCCTAGAAGTCCGTCTATATTCATGTGGCCATCACTTGAATCTCTTCCAAAGATTGGGTATCATGATTGATGTTGCTTGTGCACTAGAATATCTTCACCATGGTTGCTGGGAGGCTATTGTTCATTGTGATCTAAAGCCAAGTAAGTGCTCCTAGATGAGAATATGACAGCACATGTTGGTGACTTTGGCATTGCAAAGATGCTAGTTGGTCACAAATCTTCAACTCTTACAAGCACGCTCAGAACCACTGGATACATTGCGCCAGGTACCAACTCTTTGTCCTATCATAAATTCTATGCTTGAACTGCTTCTTAGACAACTTGGTCCTGCTTACCATGGAGAGGAAGTTCTATCAACATGCATAATTTCCAAATATCAAGCTTTAATTTAAGATTACCTACCAGTTGACAACTGATTACTTGGATTTTATAATGAAAAAAGAGAAAAATCAGATTAATAAGTGAAATTAATGGGGATGATACTATGCAATTTTGCAGTTGAATATGAGTCTGAATCAAATAAGATGGTGAACATTAAACCTAATTATTCACACACATACATTAATGCCAGCAAGTCTGCCTTTTGAGTGTGTTTCTTTCTTTAGTAAAATTTCACTTCCTCCTTACAAATGCATGGAAACAAAAAATAGAGTTTCATGTACACCATAAATCAAAATAAAATAATTAGACTTAATTTTTTGCACCACTTTCTTTATTTCTGAATCCATCACATTAACGACAATGTTCATTGTCTACTAAATATTGTATGAATTAGAATTCGGGGCCACCGGAAAGGTGTCAACCAAAGCAGATGTCTACAGCTGTGGGATTCTTCTGCTTGAGGTGTTTACCAGAAGAAAGCCTATGATGAAAGTTTTAATGGGGACTTTACTTTGAGGCAGTGGGTGGCTGAAGTGTTTCCGCTTCCAATTTCAGATGTCATCAATGGTCATCTTCTGAAGCAAAATAGCAGTGAAACGGTTTCAGATCATGCTGCCGAAGGACATCTTCTGAAGCAAAATAACAGTGGAACTGTTCTAAATGAGCTGCTTGTCATGATCATGGAGACGGGGTTGTCATGTTCAAGGAAAGCACCAACTGAGAGAATGGGCATGAAGGCGGTGGTCGCTAGGCTTAAAACGATACGACGGAAGGCTTCCCCTTTGAAAGAATGACAAAAATAAACCAATCCTTTATATGTATAAATTGGGATCCTTATTGGATCCACTTGAATTTGGACCCGCATTTTTATTCAGTTATGAAATCTCATGACCAATCTAAATCTGTTTACTCCAAATTTTTGCATCCAAAATCAGGTGATCAAGTGGCAGCTAAGCTTAGTCCAACCGGATCGAGTCCGGTCTCCAGAATGGAGAATTCCTAGTACCACCAGAAGCATCTCACATCTCACAAAAATGCACACAGTTCTTCCATGATAAACTAAATGATATATAAAATTATTACCATCTAAAAGCACATTTATGCATGCCTATGTTTTCACGCCTGACGACTCTAGAATTAAAAAAAAGAAATGAAAGGAAAATAAAAATGTACCTCCCTGGCTGGACGACACCACCTCCCTGGCTGGACGGCTTCCTCCCTGGCCTGATGGCGAGTGGTCGATTTAAAGTATCAAAAAATTTTATTTCCGCTAGCATGTTGGGCATTCCTGCTACCGTGATATCGATTGATTCTAGAATGAAAATCTCATACTTTTGGGAAGATTTTATGAAGTTTTTGTGCTAGAAGCGTTCTAGGATCGACACCTAAAAGGATTTTCATTAAAACGTATCAACATTTGAATCAATCTTTAACTGAAAACCTCTGATTTCTATTGTCTTGTGATTTCTCCTTTTCCAGCAGAAAATCTTGATTTTCAACGCACAATTCGGTTTTCCGGAGATTGAAAATTAGTGATTTTGCTTGAAAACGGTTTAGGTTGAGTTAGAGCATTGTTGCATCAAGAAACGAGTAGAAGTGCTTCACATTTGATCGGTTTTGGAGAAAATCCAGCGGCTGGTCGGTTACTCTGCTTTTCCTGCAGCAAATCTTTGATTTTCAGTACTAAAATTGGCTTCTCCAGGCCGATTAAATTGAGTTTTTTTGGCTCCAAAAGGGCTGAGAAGTGAGTTTTGATAGGTTTTCGAAGCAAGAATAATCAAAATAACCTAGAACAGGCAGGATTATGAACCAAACCACAAGGCTGCTTTCACCAGCCACTTTCTTTGAAAAACCGGTGAAAAGATTGAAAACTCCTGCATCAAATTGGCACTATTTTTGTTTATACTTTGCTGTTTTAGTTACTTTTATATATTAACCGTATTCTCCTTTTCAGATATTCATACACTCGGATTTGAATGCGAATGAGAGAAGGTCATATCCGAATTTGTATCTGAAATCAGAATTCAAAATCTGATTCCAATCTGAATGTGACTTTTATATTCATATATGAATCTGAATCTGAATCCGGATTTGGAACTCAAATCCAGCTGATATTCAACATTTGCACTAATAAGTTTTTGGATTTAAGATCCACATTTTTCACTCACGTGGAATCCACTGTTTGTTTGAACAGTGGGTCATATAGAAAAAAGATTTGAGATCCGAGGGGATCTCAGATCCACGGGCAAATAAATGCCTCCTATGGGATGCCAATTCGAGTCGGATATTGGGTAGTCTCCAAATCCTTTGTCACATATGATACTGGAATCAAAACTAATTAGTGATTTGGATTCAAATCTGTCATTGATTCTGAGTTCAAATTCAAAGCAAACCTGAATCCAAAAACTTATGGAACTCCTCTAAATGCTCATCTAACTTTTAGTGGTGCACTAAAAGCACAAGGTTAAATTTCTTTGTTTAACAGCAATTTATGTAATACAAGCAGTTACTTTATTTAAACTTGAGCAAGTTATTGTTAGCCTTTCAATTTATGTTGCAACGTAGAAAAAAAAAACTGGAATTTAGCCTACATAATAGGGCTACGGAATTTTTTACTCGAAATAGACTTCAATGTTGCTAAATTCTAGTTAGGCCATGAGTCATTACATAAATGACATTGTAGGTGGAAACTGTCTCAAATGAGTGTCACTGGATAACTTGTCTTAAATAAATTGTCCAGTGGAAAACTGAGGCATGGTTTTCAAACAGTGCTAAGACAAAAACGACAATGAGCAAAGCATGTCCAGGTTCTACTGAAGAGATAAATCATGGTCAGAACTTGAGTCAAAATTTATCATGAGATGTTTTGTCCACCCCTACAATGTATATTCATTCTTGGCAGCTGAGCTCAAAGGTCAAGGAATTGGAACGCCGTCTTCGGTTAGAACAGGAAAACATAATAAAATAAAAAGAAATTTCAAGAAGACTGGAGAATAACTAGTGACATGAACAACCATTTTCACATTGTCATAAAACACAATGTAAGCTTTGCACCACTACTAAAAAAAAATGTGTTTGCCAATAGCTCTAAGTTGTTACTAACTTAAGCTTGTTTTTACTTTATAAAAATGACTAATAGACCCTTAATAAGGACATATTATACATACATTAGTCTGTATTAGCTCAAGTCTCGTTTTAAGGGGGTTATGACCAGCCATCCATTGGCCAAAATGTAGATGGATATTGTGCTAACCCATACAAGCTTTTGGTACATTGAATTAAAGATCTGCTGCGAAACATGACATTCACACTTGATTTTGATGTTGCCAAAACCGCAGTATTAGATTTTTTTATGTATTTATTAATTTTTAAATAGAACTCTGAAAATTGTAAGTTGGGGGTGCTTCTAGGAAAAGAGGAAGCATGAATGGAGGAATTCAAATTTTTAATATAAAAAGCTTGTTTGATTTAAAATGAAAAATTCATTCTCATTAAATTTTGCCATCACTCAAATACTTTGTATTCACTCCATAATCACTTATCTTTCTTTTTCATCGTTTTACTGTTTTTTTTCTTTATTTTCTTCTTTGGGGTAACAGAGTGTGAGTTTGTTATTGAAAAAAATAATTATAAAGGAAAATCATCCAACCTATGTTCTTGTTCTCTTGTATTCAATTTGAGGAAGTAAATACAAAAGTTTGAAAGTATCTTTTACAACCATTTCATCTTCTTTCTTATTGAATCAAACCAATCTTGTAATTGTGAAGAAGAGCACGTTTGGTGGGTATACAAAACATTTTAAAATGCATTTGGTCACTCCAAGTGAAAGTCTGGGTTGGGGTGGCACTTCTTCGGATTGGGTATCAAAAATATTTCAAAATGCATTTAAAGGTTAGCCTCGAAGTAGTACTGCTCAACTTAGTACCCCACTATGATTCTTATTATTATCTACAAGGCGGTAAAGTTCATATTTGTTGACATAAAGCAGTGCCTTTATTTTGGATGACTTCTTCCTCTTTTCTTGCAAGTTCTTATATGTAAAAGATCAACTTAAACCTATATGAACAATTTATGATATATGTACAATTTGTTCATTCTATGTATGAATAGAGTAAACAGACCTTAGCCTTATGGTTCATACAATATGTTCATTTATTTATATTGGCTAATTTGTTGAAAATTTTGGTTCCAGGTTGCAACAATTGCATGGTTTGGTTTGAAGCTGATTCTGTTTGCGGTAGTCATTCTGCTCCAATTCCTTTGGTGCTTGTTCTTCCATATATACATATGCCGCTTCTTCCAATGCATTCGGCAATACAAGAATGCAAAGGAAAAAAAAACTTGTCTTTTTAATGCTAAGAATTTTTATTCATTCTATATTTTTAGCCACGAAGATATGCTGCCTACATGAGAAATCATATACAGCAAAGGAACAGTTAAATACTGGCTAACTCGAACTTGCATGTCAAACTCGAGCCATGCTGCAACAGGGAAAAGAAAATTAGAACAGAGGTAATTGCAAAGCGAGAGACTGCCCCAACTTACATGGATATTCAGATGGAGAGATTAATGGTGCCCTTGTTGCAGATACAGACAAAATGGGATTTTTTTATCTTCCACAATCAGGGGCAGAGCTGGACTTTTCTTCCTTTCATAAAACAATTAAATATATGGTTAACATATTTTGAATTGACTATGAGTTAAATCTCGTGGGGCTACTCCATATAAGTGGGCCCAAGTTTGAACATTAATTAGGATTCTGATTGTGTGGAGCAATGAAATTCATGTTTTTCATGAAATTTACAGTAAAAAACTTGAACATTTCGAGGTTTGTGTCTCGAAATTCTGACTTTTCGATCCGTTTTCTTTAAATTAAAGTTCCCACTGACATGACTGAATGTGAATCAAAAGCTTGGATCGAAAGTCGATGAGGTCAAAATTATTGTACAGGCAAAAATTCATGTGTCCTGAAATCAAACACAGGTGGTGTTGGATAGTGGCTATCTCGATATCTCGTAACAGCCTGCAGTTACGATGTTTTCTCAGAACCTTATCACTAGATAAAGTTTCATCTTTATCTAGACTTTTTCCTAAAAACTCTCTCACTCTAACAGCCCACTATTTATGCCCAGCAAGTCTTTGTGTTAGGGTTTAATCTCTCATTGATTACCCGAGGAGCCCCTTAAAATGAAACCCCTAAATCTGACAGTATCAACTTGCTCTTCTATTTCATATACTTCCTCCATCTCTGCCTCTTCCATCTCTGCCATCTAGCAACTTGAAGAATCACCCTGGAGTATCCGGTGGTGAATCTGCTGAGAAGAACAAACGCCGTTCCGCTGCCTTCACTCCAAAAGGTGGAAGCCACTGCTCTCTAAAGTTTAGACTTAAAACTGGGTCTCTGCAGGGGGCCATAGTGATTCCCTCTCTCTCTAGGTGGGCTTATGTTATCGATTGTTTATGTTTTGATCACTAAGAATAAGCCAAAACAAACAGTAGGAATGGGAATTCATTTAAAGATGCTGCTGCTCAGAAATTATATGTTTGTCCCACCACCATCTTACTGTTTTCTTAGGAAATCTCAAATACCCAGAAAAGATGGTAGAATGGGAATCCGAAATTTGCAGTGTAAATCCAACGCAACCTTCCAATCTTGGCTCCCATGAGAGTCTGACTAAGTTAGGAATCTAAGCAAGTTCAGTTACCCTCTTCTTGAAAATTTTTGCTCTTTTCTCCTCAGTGTTTAAGAAACCTTTTATGATCCTCGACCTTCCAAATTCTCACAGAGTGCATGGAAGCCATGGTTCAAGTCCAATCTATAGGCTTTTACCCTTCACAGCCACCATAAGCGACGAAACTACAAGGCTTCCAAGAATGAGTCATACTCCTCACAAGTTCCTAGGTACAATCTGCAAAATTGCCCTCTTCTTGTTAGCAAAATCACAGGGATTGCCTCCATTACCTCATATTTCTGTTGGGAAAGTTTATCTACAGCTGCCTTTCTCATAGTTGCCTTATTTCATTGTTCCCTTACCGATCAAGATCATGTTGCTTTGTTTATCACGCAGGATTCCTGCGTGATTATCTTACCTGAAACGGTTTGGCTTGTACTTACTCTATATATTGAGAGTCCATCTTCTCTCAAGAGCATCACTGAATGAATAATAAAGAGAGAGCTCCATTTTCGGTGGATGCAGGCATTAAAATGTCGAACCAGGTACATGCTTGAGTTTTTTTTTTTTATGTTTTAACACTTCTTCATAGGAGGCTGGTAGAGTGTGCACACATTTGCTTAGTTACATCTGCACTAGCATATGTGATATGAGGTTCTAATAGTTCATTCTCACACCTATGCAGCTGCAGTTTGCACACGGGAAGCAGGAGCTACGGTCGGCGCCTCAGAGGAACAAGCTTGAGGTATGGCTTAAGAAAACACTGTTGTTACTAGGCCTACTGAGTCAAAATGATCCAGTCGAAAACCAACGATCTCAACCTACATTAAAGATGGATGAAACATCTGCTGTGAATTTTAAACATGCATTACAAGACTAGAGTCGTATATTTCTGCCTATGATGAAGCATGATAACCATTCACACTTGGCGACAAATTATGAAACCAGTGACGTTTTTAAGGAATTGATTCGTGTCTTGTGCATTTGGACAGGTCAACAGGCCTAAAGTGAGTGCTCAAGGATTAAGTACACCTCGGGAAGTGGTGCCAAGCGAAGAGGAAAAGAAGATAATGCCTCAAATGGAGGAATTTGAAGCGATGGTGGATGCGGCTATCAATACCAATGCAGATGTGCCCACAACAAGCGAAGGGTACCCATCTTTGTGGCTCTAACAGATCCCTGAACTCGCACTCTTAACATTCTTCATCGCCTTACCATTCCTTCTGCGTCTATGTGTTCACTTGCTTGTTATAAAGAATTTTCCATTGTGAGATGTTGTGACACGTTTGGAGGATGACTACTTAAGATAGATGTTAAAACTTCCACCTTTTATCTGGATATCATGCCTTTCCATGTAATGTAAGCGAAAGAATTGGAACTGCCTTGTCATTCACTTGGTAAGTTTAAATGTCATTTTCCATCTTGATCACTTGTCCAAAAACAGCCATGGAAAAAAATTAATCTCTGATTAAGAAATAGATGTGTTCAGATGTAAGAAATGACATCCGACTAGATTCAGATTCAGATTCTGATATATATAAGTATTGGATCAGATACGGATTCAGTTCAGATTTAGTTTTAAGTAATTACTCATACCTAAAAGGCCACCACCCAAATATGGAACCATTTCTCAATCTCCACAAGCTCCAGCATGCTGGTACGTTACGCAATTTTGGGTACTGCCGGGCCGCCGGCAAAAGTTGAAGTTATTCGGCGACCTGCTCATTAAGAACATCATGAACAGTCATCGCCGATACTCTTGGATGAGTTGGGAGGACTCAAGAGAACGACTGACCTTTTTTTTCTTGAAAATCGATGCACCTAAATACAAAAAATAAAAATGTAAAATATTAGAAAAGTGGGGAAATCTGCAAGGGTGGATGCCAATGGATTCGATTTAAATAAAATATATTCTTGGCCGAATTTATATCCAAATTTGAATCTGAATCCACAATCTGAATCTGATTTTTTTCCTCATCCAAAATCAGATTTCATAATTTGAATCTGATCTAAATCCATTTTTTTCGTCCTAATCTGAATCTGAAATCAGATGTCACAATCAGGATCCAACCCAAATCCTATTTTTATATTCATATATGAATTTGAATCTGAATCCATATTTTGAATTGAATCTGGCTGATTTACAAACTGTACGAGCATTGAATATAGAATTTTTATTTAAACCTAAGTCCCCTCTGGATCTGATTGGACATTTTTGTATATTTGAATCTGAACTGAATTCGATTAAATATAACTAAATCTGATTCCATTCGAATATTTATGCATATATGAATCTAAATCTAATCGGATGTCATTTCTTAATTTCTAATCCTATCTCATGTTTTAGTTGTTTAGTAAATTTATTTTCTTCATCCAAATGTTTTAGGAGCAGTAGGCTTGGACATTCAATTCAAGTCAGACATGTTGACATCCTTAGGTTGAAGCTTCCCCACTCCAACTGACATGTTTCACCATTATAAACAGGGGACAAGTCCATTTGTGTGTTTCATGTGGATAGAGCTGTAAAACGAGTCGAGCCAGCTCAAGCTCGACTCGAATTTACTCTGTTAAGCTCAAGCTTAACTCAAAACTCACGATTATAAAGAAGTCAAGTTTAAGTTTCATAAAATTGATTTGATTGAACTTGAGTAATCCATTTATCTAGGCATTCTTTTGAAAATTTTCAAACTTAAAACCAAAAAAAGAAAGCAGGTCAAATGGGGAGTTGGTAAATGAGCTTAAAAGAGTCATGCTGGAGCTGTGGCATGGTCTATCGAATCGAGTTCAAGCTGACCTTGTAAAGTTAACTCGAGCTCAAGCCAAGCTGAACAAAGCTCAATTTTGACTCGGCCCATATATAGCCCTACAAGTGGATCAAGTGTGTGCTGAAGTGGTGTGAGGTACCTGTGTAGTGAGAGTGCTCATGGCATGAGCAAGTGTCAATAATTCACTTCTTAGTTTTAATTTTGACAGCACTCGAGCTGAATGTTTAAACTCTTGGGTGGCTTCTTCCCACGAAACGGTATAATGAGATCATTCTCCTAAAAGATGTTCCCTTCATCCAACTGACCTCAGAATGGTGACAATTTGTCCCTGTGGAATTTGTCTTGCATAAGTCGTTCTTCCTCATGCTAGGTCAATAGATCGAATAGGCGGCCCCCAGGACTCAAGTCAAAGGTTCGGGTGCCAAATTACCCAAGTTAGAACGAAGAAAAAATGCCCTCAAGGATTAGGAAAAAAAAAACCTTCAGATGGTTATCATGAGTTCAGTGTACCCTCCCAGATTTTGAGAAATGTAAATTAATTTACCCTTTGGAAGTCTAGAAAAAGGTTGAAGTTTCCTCTTTAAATAAATGTAAATTTAAACTTAGAGTGTTCTTTAAAGGTTGAAGTTTAAAGACAAAAATTTCTGACTCCACCACTGCTCTGATTCAGCACCTTGATATGGAGTGCAACTTGTGTTTTTTCTAGCTTCGATGTCCTTTCAACTACAGGTCCTGCTAAATGAAGGAAATTAGTGAGTCCTGCTGTCTTAATTGCATGGGTTGGTATTCCATCTTTTTGTGTAAATAGAATTAGATACTTGTGCAGTGATTTCGGGTGAGTGGGAGGCTAAATCCCAATCCCCATTCCTTTTTTTGCTCTCAAGAAATGGATGTGCTGGAGGGTAGGCATTCAACCTGTTATTAAAAGAAGAAAAGGGGTAATGCTCCATTATTTTTCACCTTGATACATCCCTTTTGCAGTACAAAAGGTTGATGTTATGGGAGGAGTTCACCATAGTCTTCATAAGGATGTGATCAAGCTTTTTTGTAAATCGATTCCCTTTAAGGCTGACTGGGAATGTGATCAACCCCCTGAGGCTCTGTTTCAGGGTGCTGTTTTTCCACGTTTAATTTTTAAGCATTTAATCCAGAAGAAACATACAAAAATGAAAAAGTAAAACTTTACCCTGATGCACAGGATTTCTCTTGTGCATCAAACGGGACCTAAAAGAAGCCAATTCTCTCACTATTTTTTACCTTGCATATCCATACATCCCTTTTCAGTACAAGGGGTTGATGCTATCAGATGAGTTCACCATAGCCTTGATAAGGATATGATCAACCACCTGAGGCTCTGTTTCGGGGTCCGCTTGGATTATGATTGCATTTCTCATTCTTTTGTATACTCTCTTCTGCTTCTTCCTACATCATTCATACTGTTCCCATCATCGCAAATGGAAAGACTCAACCTGTACCAGGGCTTCCTGTGTTGTGGGATTCTCTCTTACAGAATATGTTTGGATTATTCTTTTTCTCCTCTGATGAACTTGTGTTCTTGGTCATTGCCCTTATCGTCTCAAACTTGGGATCAAAATTAAGAACTTTTGCATTGGAACATTTCAATCAGTCTTTGAGATTTGAAAACTGTGGTCAATAAATTGGTTGTGACAATACTTTCCAAAAAAAAGGGAAAAGAAATTTTGACAATTTCTGCAAATCAATGGAAAAGTCAACTTTTGATCTTTTTCCTACATGCTTAAGTTTTCCAAACGTCACATTATTAGCAATTGTTAAAAATTTTGGTTTTTTGAAAGTTTAGTAAGTAAAAAGTTTAATAATTATATTTTTCTGTTATAACTATGACCGAAATTCCAAATTGATGAGATTCCTTGAAACTTTTGGCACCTATCAATTCAGAGTTTTAGATTTAGTATCTTAGCTCTTCTTATTACTTCTGAAAGTCCCTATATTACATGCAACAGTGAAATCTTTTTTCCATATTGAAATAAAATGTGATAGATTGGAGCTTCCAATCGTCAAATTTAAAGGTCATGTACATTTCACATCGTCCAGACTTTGCATATGACATCTAACAATAATAGATGGCATGAATAAACATGACTTTCTTAAGGACTTCTGTAAAATTTTCGTACCTTTCTTCGACAGTTTAAATTTACATGCTTTGACCAAGGTTGATCAGTTGATTACTAAGCTAAATAAGAAGTGAAACTGGATTTACTAAAAGAACTAGCATTTATACTGTTAACCGTCTCTACCAGGAATTCGTGAAAATTTATAATCTGCTATTTTTTTAATACAAAATCTGCCCTATATATATATATATAACAACACAGAGTTTTAAACGGCAAGGTTACTCTTGAGTATAATATGGCGAGCGTGAAAAAAATGGAAAAAATACGGTAAATTTTTAAAAATTTAAAAAAACTAAAAATGAGTGAAAAATAAAATAAGAGAGAAAGTAGTAACACAAACATGAAAAGATGAGTAGATTTGCAACAAATAAAAAATTGAAAATGAAAAAAAAACTGTGGCATTAAAAAATTTGAAAAAAGTGAAAATACGCAAAAAAAACGTTACAAATGGGTTAAACGTATTTTTTTCATTTTTAACGTTCTTTCCAAAAACAAAATGCTGTTTTTTGAAATTTTAAACGGCCATTTAATTTATCGCATTTTTTTTAGTTTTTTTTTTTAAATGTGTTTTCTACGGCTATGATATATATATATATATACACACACACACACACACACCACATACGTATATGATAGAGTTTTTAATTTTGATTATCTACCAAAGTTTCTTATTGGCTATCTCTATTGTATGATACTTGCAGGCCAATAGGGAATAATTTGAGGGTTTGTATCTTTTGTTATTTATTGTCTTTCAGGAGTCCTGTGATTGGAGTTGGGAGTAGGGATGTTATTGTATCAGATTCAAATGAGATAAATCTTGAACTATATCTGTTTTTTTGGATATTCACATAAACATATTCAAATGCTTATTCGAATACAAACCATGAATCTAAAATCAAATATCACAATCTGAATTCGAATTTTGAATCAATTCTGGCTGATTTTCAAAATGTAAGAGCACTTGAATATAAGATTTTTATCTAAAATTAAATCCATTCTGGATCTGAATCTGAATCCAAATTCAATTGGATATATATGTACATCCAAATCTGAATCTGAATCCAGTCAGAAGTCGTTTCTTAAATCCGAATCCAATCCAATTTCTTAATCGGATATTAAATTTTTTTCCATATCCGTTATTTCTTCACCTGGTTTGGTTCGATATCCAATTAAACTTAGATACATTGACAGCCCTAATTTGGGGGGAATTGGCTCTATATGACCCTTCGGCTATCATTGACCATGTCGATTCAATGACAAATTCTAAAGTTCTCTTTGTTGAACTTTCACAAGTTATTTTTCATTTTAATTCTCCATGCTTTCTAACTTGGATTTGTATATGCCAACAATAACAGTATGTAACTGTTCCATATATCTGTCCCAAATATTAGGCAGATTTATGTAATATTATGTTACAACATTCCATGAATTTGTCCTAAATATCGTGGCAGATACATATAACAATAATGTCCTGTTGTGATTACTAGACGACCCCTAGTTCCTTGTTCCTAGAACTTCTAGCATCAATCTTTGATCATAGATTATTTCACTTATATAACACGTTTAAGATGCTTATTTTGATGTTGGTGGTTGTTGGCTTGCATCATCTACTTATATTCCACAGGCATATATGATTGTGATAGTTTTACAGTGTTATGTGAAATAATTGCTTATTTGTGTGCTTTAACGTATTGATGCTGGATTTTAGTCATTCTAGTAACATAGGGATCCAAATTCTGAAATCTGTATGTGATGGTCTGATCAACTCAGTGATTAATTATCATATATATTCTGTATGACCAATCACCAGGTTTGATTACTCGCTTGAAGCAAGATACGAGCATCAGAAATATATGTGAAGCATACTAATTGTGCGATTGAATTCTTATACTTATGTACATGCCTGAATGTGGCAAACAATATTTAGGAAGCACTTTGATAAAATTGAAATCCATTTAATTGATTAAAACATCAATAAAATATGTTATGAAACATTGCAAAAAAAAGCTCATTAAGTTCATGTTCTTTTGTTGCTATGGTTTTTTGGGTTTTGCCTAAATCATTAAGCTATGTTAATGTTTGAGACATGACACCAGTGACTATTAAAATTCCACAATATCTAACAAGATATTATATATCAAGCCAAAATTTTAGTAGTAAGTTAGACAGAACCACAGTTACTACACACAGGGATGGAGGCAGGGGTGCCGGCAGGGGCCTTGGCCCCTCACCATCAAATTTTAAAAGCTTCAAACAATGATATGTAAGTTTCATAAATTTTAGTTTAACTTATATAAAAAATTTGAAAAATCCTATTTTGGCCTCTGTTAAAATTTTGAAACTATAGTTGGGTTCTGACACACATTGTAACATATACAGCACTGATATGCTTGTGCAAGTAATGTTGATCTTATTTTTCTTGTGAATTTAAATATTTGAGTACTGGTTATGCTATAAGTTGCCTACGAAATGATTGTCAAATAATATGCTTTTTGGCTTCTTCAGTCTTACGTAGAAATTAATCTCTCTTTTTATCCACTTTAACTGCTAACGTGTTTCTGTGTGTTTTGGCTTGTTTCCTTTTGTGTGGTTTTGAAGGATTGGGTCAATTCTTGGGAAACATCTGTGTGAATACTAGCATTAATCTGCTGATCTTTCTGCATTGCATAGATTGATTTTGCTTAACAAATTCAGGGGACCTAATCCCCAGCAACATAAATTATGCTTTTCACTAACAAGGTAACAGAATAAAATGACAGAGAGGTTTTCTTCCACTTCTGTTTTGAGAAATTTGGTGGTGGTTCTGCCGTCGACTGCTGAATGTTTGTTTCTTGGTCCTGATCAAGCAGCAACTGGATGCTTTGCTTGCCTCAAATTAATCTCGAAGTTCTTTCATGAACTCAAAAGTTCCATCATAACCGAGAAACCATTTCTAAACTGGGTATTATGCATAACCAACAACTTGGTTGAACTGTTAAATTTCCACGGAATTGATGTTTATCCATGCAAATGCCAACGAAATTCTGTTTGTATCTAAGTTTTTGAATTTTGGAGATACGTGAATGGTAGTCATGACTATAACCAGCTGCTTAGTATACATATATATATATGAAGATAAAGATAAAGATAACAACTTTTTAAGAAAATATTTAAAACACATGACTTATTTTGTTTTGATATTATTTTCAAAAATTATCTTTTTCCGTTATATACAGCGGACTTATTTTTCATGTTTTATCACTTGGTTTATTATAAAAAAAAATGCATTTTTTATGATTATATTTACTACCTAATTTTGGTTGTCATCTCTCACAACCTATATGTAAGTGGTGGTTCTCGTCAGTCATGAAAATGTTTTCAACTACTACATTGAATAGTTGAATAGTCATCGATGAAACTGCCAACCTACACCATGATCATCTCATCTTTCCATGCTCCCGGTGCACTTGAGCATAGCCTCTTGTCTCTAAAAAGAGATTGAGTGCTATCTCCTTTGGCCATGGGAAGATGAAGATGAGAAGAAAATGAAGAAAAAAATACAATGCTATATTCAATAAGAGAAAAACATGGTCATGTTTAATCATGAAATGAAAGATCATCTCATCTTTCATGCTCCTGGTGCACTTGAGCATAGCCTCTTGTCTCTAAAAAGAGGTTGAGTTCTATCTCCTTTGGCCATGGGGAGATGAAGATGAGAAGAAAAGAAAATAAGAGAGAAATGAGAGGGATGATTATTACATACCTCTAATGAGGAATGACTTAAGAAAATGAACAACAATACTTGAAATGATCTTGAACTTACATTGAACAAATCTCCAAGATAATGAAGAGGATGTCTCCAATAGAGTTGTAGCTTGCTCCAAGTTGCAAAGGAAGAAGAGAAATGAAAAGAGGAAGAGGAGAGAGAGAGAGCCCAAGAGAAACCCTAAGTCTTCAATACACTAGGGTTTCTCCCAAGGGCCACTCTTCCCCAAGATGGGGGAAGTGGGGGTTATTTATAGAGGATTTTGGAGCCAAGACCCAAATTTTGAATTTTTTTGAATTTTATAACATTTTCATCCGAATTTCACATAATTTCGAATTATTTTGAAAAAAAATGGTTTGAAAAGAGTATTGATTGGCCATTAGGCCAGAAAATCACTTTTTCAAGTGTTGGGAGGGTAAATGCCCACTCAAAATGACCCAAAAATGCCCCCAACAGCTCTTTTTTTTTAAAAAAATGAAGCCCACGCGTGTGAGAGGTCGCTGCCGCGACAGCGCGATCGGTCGACATGCTTTCGCGCGCTGCTTTGCTGCCGCGCAACAGCATTGTCGCGTGCTACGCGCCTGACGCGCGACAAATTTATTGAAATAAAATGAAATAAAAATGTTGTTACATAAAAAACAGTTTTTTTATTTAAAATCTAAAAAAAGGTTTTTTTGTTGAAAATGGACGGCGACTCTGCTTTGAGTCAGTCCAGAGTTCATTCGCTCGCCGACTCGTTCGAGCATGCGACTTGGGTTTTAAAAAACATTTTGGCATGAGAAATGAGTTTTTAAAACAATGGAAGGTACGTGCATGCCCGACACTCAAATTTTGTCGTTTCGAACTCGATTTGAAATTATGGGTTTGAAATGATCAATTTGGATCTGAATTTGGATCTATTTTGGATCTTCAAAAATTTTAGAAAAATTTGGAGTGATTACAGCTAACAGGGCATCTCCCTAAAGAAGTTGGCCACTTCCTGCCCAATCTCCAATTTCTTGCAATGAGTGACAACAATTTTGATGGCCCTTTTCCACCTTCTTTCCCCAATGCTACTAGTCTTCAAACTATGATTGCAGGACACAATAAATTCAGTGGGCCAATACCATTAGAATTAGGTAGTCTAACTCATCTCAGGCACCTGTACATCTACATAAATAAGTTGACCAATGTCCCTGGCAACCATGAGTTCTCCATTCTCTCATCCTTCACCAACTAGATGAAGTTGATCTATCACACAACCTTTTGAGTGGCATTCTTCCTGCCTCTGTTGGAAACCAGACAACCACCTTGTTGAAACTTGACCTTTCCTCTAATCAGATTGAAGGTACTATCCCATTAGCCCTAGCCAACTTGACCAAGTTAATTGCCTTAGGTTTGAGATCCAACAAAATGAAAGGGTTCAATCCACCAAATATAGGACAGATGCATAGCTTACAGGTGTTGCTTCTTAACAACAATGCATTAGAAGGCCCAATCCGACTATCAATCTACTAGTTGGTCTGCATGTATGATTTTGATATTGTACACAACATGCTAATTGGGTCAATGTCAAGCTCTATAAACAATCTCACTAGTTTGCAAAAGCTGGATCTTAGCTCAAACAATTTGTCATCAACACTACCGGCTGGTCTTTGTGAGTTGAAGGACTTGTTGGAGCTATACTTGCAGGACAACTCCTTCACTGGTCACCTACTTTTGGGTCTAGGTAATTTTGTCATGATGATCAACGTGGATATCTCTGCAAACAAGCTGAGTGGAGAGTTGCCTGCATCATTATCAAAGCTCCAAATGCTACAGTATTTGAACATCTCTCACAACAAATTTGATGGTCACATTCCTGAACAACTTCAACACATGGTAAACAATGAAGCTATTGACCTTTCCCATAACAAGCTTTCTGGTGAGATGCCAAAATCATTGGAGAAACTTCAATACGTCCGTGTCTTGGACTTGTCCTTCAATCTATTGAAAGGAGAGATTCCAAGTGGTGGAAAGTTTGCAAACCTTTCTGCCGAGTCATTCCTAGGGAACTATGCACTCTGTGGAGCTCCCAAATTCCATGTGCTAGTACGTTCAGATGGAGCGAAGAAGCACAATAATGTCAACATGCTCAGAGTTGATATTTTCTTAGCAAGTGTGGGCTTTGCACTTGTATTCATTGTTTGGATACTCATTGTTGTCGCAAAGTATAGAAAGGGGGGTTGGAGAAACATGATCAGGAGGTTCAAAGATTTCGTGGAATTACTCTCCCAGTGATCACATACCGAATGTTGTCTCAAGTGACAAACAACTTCAGCAGTGCAAATTTTTTCGGGAGTGGAAGCTTTGGTTCAGTGTATAAAGGAATTTTAATGGATGGAACAATGGTGGCTGTTAAGGTCCTAAACTTGTTATCTGATAGAGCATCACAAAGTTTTGACATTGAATGCAATGTGATGTGCCAAATTAGACACCAAAACCTTCTTAGAGTCATCACATCTTGCTCAAGCGCAGATTTCAAGGCTTTAGTTCTCCAATGCATGCCCCTTGGGAGCCTAGAAGTCTGTCTGCACTCATCTGGCCAGCAGTTGAATCTCTTCGAAAGATTGGATATCATAATTGACGTTGCTTGTGCTCTAGAATATCTTCACCATGGTTGCTGGAAAACTATAGTTCATTGCGATCTAAAGCCAAGTAATGTGCTTCTAGATGAGAACATGACAGCAGATGTTGGTGACTTTGGCATTGCAAAGATGCTAGTTGGTCACAAATCTTCATCTCTTACAAGCACCCCTGGAACCACCGAATACATTGCGCCAGGTACCAACTCTTAGTCCTATCATAAATTCTATGCTTGAACTGCTTCTCAGACAACTTTGTCCTGCTTACCATGGAAAGGAAGTTCTATCAACATCCATATTCCATAATTTCCAAATATCAAGCTTTAATTTTAGATTACCAACCCATCGACAACTGATTACTTGGATTTTATTATGAAAAGAGAAAAATCAGATTAATAAGTAAAATTAATGGGGATGATGACTATGTAATTTTTCATTTGAATATGAGTATGAATCCAACTAAGATAGTGAATATTAAACCTAATTATTCACACACATACACTAGTGCCAGGAAGTTTCCCTTTCGAGTATGTTTCTTTCTTTAGTAAAATTCACTTCCTCCTTACAAATGCATGGAAACAAAAAATAGAGTTTCGTGTACACCATAAATGAAAATAAAATAATTAGTCCTAATTTTTTCATGGCTTCCTTTTTGTCTGAAACCATCTCATTAACGACAATGTACATTGTCTACTAAATATTTCCATGATCATGTCTGGCCTTGTTGAGTGGATGAATTAAAATTCGGGGCCGCTGGAAAGCTGTCGACCAAAGCTGATGTCTAGCTATGGGATTCTTCAGCTTGAGGTGTTTACTAGAAGAAAGCCTACCAATGAAAGTTTTAATGGGGACTTTACTTTGAGGCAGTGGGTGGCTGAAGCGTTTCTGCTTGCAATTTCAGATGTCATTGATAGTCATCTTCTGAAGCAAAATAACTGTGAAACGGTTTCAGATCATGATGACGAAGGACATCTTCTGAAGAAAAATAACAGTGGAACTGTTCTAAATGAGCTGCTTGTTATGATCATGGAGACGGGAATGTCATGTTCAACGAAAGCACCAACTGAGAGAATGGCATGAAGGAGGTGGTCGCCAGGCTTAAAACGATATGACGGAAGGCTTCCCCTATGGAAGAATGACAAAAATAAACCAATCCTTTACATTTATTTGGAAAACAAGGGATCTGCTTATGCTTCTGACTTATTATTTTGTTTCCCAACATCCTGCTATGAAAACTTTCTTTGAACAAAATGTGAGTAAAACAGTAAACTTGTTCAACAATTGGTGACATAGTTAACATCATTGGCTAATGCACTTCCCCTTTTCTTTAACTTTACTTGTCTTATGAAGTAGGAATCAACCTTCCATTAGCTGCTATGAAAACAAATCGGTTGGGTCTTTATCTCCTATCCTAATTTAAAAACAAATTCAGATCCGACATTCATATGTATACGTATCAATTCACATCTTTATTGGACCCCACTGGAACAATGGACGCCCATTCTCATTCACTTATGAAATTACATGACCAATCTAAACCTATTTCCTCCAAATTTCTGCACCAAAAATGGATCCAAAATCAGGTCGTGTGGTAGTTGAACTTCGTAAATCCATTTACATACCTAATCGAAGTGCATTCTCAGAAACAAATGATGTTTCATGACGTTGGTCAGGTCAACAAAGACATTTGGGTCCTAGTTCAACCAGATCCAGTCTAAGATCCAAATGAAGAATTCTTGGTACTACCAGAAAGCATTTGACAACTCACAAAAGTATGCCTAACTTTTGTTATTAGAAAAACCACGCAGTTGTTCCATGGTAAACTAATATATATATATAAATTAATACCCTTTGAACGAACATGTTTTCTCGCCTAATAATTCTATAATTAAGTTAAAGCAACATCAATTTTAATCTTTTATGATTTCATGCATTAATAAAAGGGCATAACTGGTGGGGACATTGTTAACCACGTATTATGTTATTGGGTGCTGTCACAGTAGCCGATAATGGAAATTAATGAGCTAATTGATTTGTTTATATGGAAAGTACTTTTAGTATTTTCATCTTAATAGTTATACACAAGCTTTGCAAATATCTTGTATTTCTTCTCATCCCCATATCTTTAGATAAATTTTCAAATGTTAACATCAACTTATTTAAAAAAATAAGTGTCCTCACCATTTATATTAACAAAAAGCCACCATGATACACACCTTGCTATCTCACAGTAAACTATAATAAACGCAGAAAAAACCATCTAACTACAAGAAGGTCCAAACTTTGACAACTTATGATATTTGGTAATCCATGGACAAGAATTTCGGAAGTGGAATGGAGGGAGGAAGGGTGTTCAAAATGGCGGACCTTCTCGGGTTTCTGATAATCAATCCCTCCATGGTAAATCCTCGACGACAAGATCATGGGTGGAAATCTCTGGTTCTCATCATCAAGATTTCAGAAGTGGATGTCGAGCAACTCTCAATTCAGATGATAAATGGAACATCAATAATCAAGATCGCTTCAAGAGTTTGGGAAAAGATGAAGCGGCCCTTTCGTTGGACTGTGATTCGCTGTTCCATTGGAAACTTATAGAAGAATGACATTGCTATCGAAACACGCCTCTGGGATTAAGACATTGATATCGAAATCAGACTTTCAGACAAGGGATTGACAGAAAAATTTAGCACTCTATCAACTGACTCTATTTCGTAGATTTACTTTTAAGCTGTTTTACACTTTTTTCATTTTTCTTACAATTTTGCATGGAATGAATGAATAGGAAAGCTCGCAATTTCCATTAAACTTTCTTAAGGTCCCCCCAAAAAGAAAACAAAATAAAATTGAAATTTAATAAAGGAGTGGAAGGAAGTGAAGATTTATCATTATGTCAGGAGAGCTAAGGAGTGGCAGGGAGAGAATAAGGAAAAAAATTTTGGGAAAAAATGAGGAGTTAACAAAGGAGAGACCCAGATCAAAAGCAGAACCAGAATTGGGGGATAACAAGTTTCGGTTTCTCCATAGGCAGATGGAAGTTGAAAATGAACGCTACACCCAGAAAGATTGGAATGCAGAGATTACAGGAGACCAACAATTGCGGAGTAACTTGAAGACCAACCAGCTGGTGGGTGGCGAGAAGATATAGCAGGAGATGGAGAATCAATTGATAACAAAAAGAATCGAAGAGGAGAACCGTGAGTCCATATCAGGTTTGATTTAAAAAATAAAGTTCAGGATTCTTGTTGTTTGGATGGAATGAAAACTAGCAAAGAAATGACTGGTTTGCAGAGTGAGGTTATGGTGAACAACTCACCACCAGGTTTGTCAAGGAGAGAAAATGGAAGAACAGCTGGTAAGAAAGGGAAGACAGATTGACGATACTTCCACATAGGGAAACTTGATTCCAGAGTCATGAGGACAGGTTCGAGGCAGGAAAAAGGGAAACAGAGTCCACTACACAAAATATATCTGATGACGACACTCTATTACGGAAACATCCAACATTTATTGGCTAATGCAGTTCCATTTTTCTTCATCATTTCCAATAAATGCTTCAATTCTGGGGTCAACTCAGAAGTACCAGTCCTCCGGCAGCTGCACACATGGAGTCATTGCTGGGCTCAAGCTCGAGTTGAGCTGTATGACATCAGCAAAAGGTTGACTCGATTGACCAAAATCGTGGCTTGAGCTTGACTCGAGCTGTACAAGATCAGCAAAAGGTTGACTCAGTAGACTAAATCATGGCTTGAGTTTGGCTTGTTTAAGTTCCTTTATCAACTACCTTCAATTTTTTTGTTTTAAATTTGAAAATTAATAAAAAAGCTAAATTAAAAAAAATAGAGTCAAATTCATGTAATTCGAACTCGACTCCTTTATAAACTTGAGTTTCAAATCGAGTGTAACTGAACAAGTTTGAGTCGAGCTTGAGTTAGCTTGACTAATTGTACAGCCCTATTTATTCCCAAAGAATTTGGTAAGTTTATAGGAACATTTGAAAGTTTATCTAAATATATGGGGATTAGAAGAAAAGACAAGATATTTGCACTGTTGATTAAGACTAAACTTCTGCTAGTTACTAAATAGCTTACGTATAATTATTAAAATGAAAAGACTAAAAGCAGTTTCCATATAAACAAAATAAATTAACTCATTAATTTCCATTATCGGCCACTGTGACAACACGAAATAACACACATACATGGTTAACTATGTACCGACCAGTTATGCCCTTTTATTAGTGCATAAAATCATAAAAGATTTAAATCGATGTTGTTTTTACTTAATTATACAATGATTAGGCGAGAAAACATAGGCGAGCGTATAAGTCGTTTAAAGGGTACTAATTATATATATATCTATATATATATATATATATATATATATATATATATATATATATAGTAGTTTATCATGGTAACAACATTGTGGCTTTTATAATAACAAAAGTTAGGTGTAATTTTGTGAGTTGCCAGATGCTTCCTGGTGGCACTAGGAATTCTCCATTCTGGATCTCAGACTCCATCTGGTTGGATTTCGACCAAAGTCCCATTGCTGACCTGACCATCGTCATGAAACATCACTAATTGGGTTTTGTGAATCCACTTTGATTAGGTACGTAAATAGATTTAGTAAGTTCAATTACCACTTGTCCTGATTTTGGATCCATTTTTGGTGCAGAAACTTGGAGCAAACGGGTTTAGATTGGTCATGCATTTTCATAAGTTGAATGAGAATGGGAGTCCATTTTTCCAGTGGGATCCAATAAGAATGTGAAATGATACCTATACATATGTTTGTCGGATCTGAACTTGTTTTGAAATTAGGATAGGAGATAAAGACTCAACTGATTTGTTTTCATAGCAGCTAGTGGAAGGCTAATTCCTACCTTATTAGACATATGAGGAGAAGAAAAATGAAACTGCATTAGCCAATAAATGTTGGATGTTTCCCCCTTGCCACTTCTTAGCTCTCCTGACATAATGACAGATCTTCACTTCCTTCCGCCATCTTTCTTTGCCACTGCCTCTTGAGAAGAAACCAACAATTGTTTCACTGTACACTGACTTGTCATATGAGTATCTATTCGCTTTTAAAGGCAAGGAAATTTTAATATTACTCACATAGTCGATTTCTTGAAGAACAATTTCCCTCTTTCAATTCCAATTCAACCTCGATTTTGGACTGAAATCCATTGCTATCTGCACACAAATTCTGCAAGCCCCATGCTTGACATCGATTGAGTATGGATGTCATCTTCCATCGGTTCTCCCTATAGCGCTCAGGCAATAGCTTGGAAAGTGCTTTGATTCCATAAAAATACTGGCAAATTGGGAACCCTAATCTAGATTGGCACTCTCATATTCTCCTCAATAGATAAGGAGCACCTTGGATCCCATCTGCTGGCAACCATCACTCTTCCACCCAGTTTCCATTGTCCCCTTCTAAAAACTATCCTGAGTTTGTCCTGACTGTGAACCCTTACAAGGAAAGCATACCTCCCTAAGAAAGAGAACTTAGGGTTTGCAACTTGTCTCCATGAACTTCTCAGATCATTAGCAATGTAAGCATAAACAATGCTCTTCTTTTATAAGTCTCCAATGAAACAGCGAATAACAGTCCAACGAAAGGGCTACTTCATCTTTTCCAAAACCCCTGAAGCGATCTTGATTATTGGTGTTCTATTTATCATCTGAATTGAGAGTTGCTCAACGTCCACTTCTGAATCTTGATGATGAGAACCACAGATGGTAAATCAGAAACACGAGAAGGTCCGCCCTTTTCAAACACCCTTCCTCCATCCATTCAACTTCCAAAATTCTTGTGCATGGATTACCAAATATCATAAGTTGTCAAAGTTTGGACCTTCTTTTAGTTAGATGATTTTTTCTGCATTTATTATAGTTTAATCACTCAACCACTAGGTGTCTAAAGCTCACAAGCTACAAAATCTGCATATGCATATGCATCAACTTTCCTTTTCCTAGCTTGCAGGCTGCATTCTGTCTTTTTTCATGTTCGAACAATGCATATAACTGTCTATCTACATGTTCATGTTCATGTGTGCAACCCACTGAATGAGGCTTTCGGTTGTACAAATTGTATCTCATATTTTTGGTGGATTTATGCTGTTTTTTTAACACTTGAATGGAAAAAGTGATTGTCTTAAGCACTATGATGTTTGGTGAGCTTTAGTTGGATAATTATTCTGACTTTGCTATTGTTTTTTATATATGTAAATGACAATGTCAACTATGTTTATTTTGAGTGTCAGTGGTGTCAACGTCCAGTGCTACAAAAAGGGGTGACCGATGCACGAGTTGAAGCATAATAGTAGTGATAGTACCCTTAAGGCACTAAAAGCAAACCTTATACCCCTGGGGGACAAGAAATTGATTAGGAGCTCCGGCTCTCTACCGACTCGTAGGTCCACTACACTCACCCAGATGGTCAACGAGCTTTCTACTTGGTAATGGCATTTGGGAATGAATTGGCCAACAAAATGAGTGAGAATACTGTTATCTCTTTCAACGTTGTTAATTTCAGATAGGGTTGCTTCCTCTCCTGCAGCAGTGAGAACCAAGACAGGTTCTTTGTCGAACCAGGTCAAATTCAAGGTTTCATTATAAGCCAAATTGCCTAATGGCCTAGTTTACTATCTTCAAGTGTTTAATCACAAAAAGACCTTGACATGTTTTGGATTATTTTCGTAAGATCTCATCCTTCTCCTAGTCCAAGTTTCAACTTGCACACCCACAACTAGCACATAAAAAATATAGTAATTGCATCTTCAAACTAGAAGAAGAGTGATATTAAATTGTGCCTATTTGTAACTGCCATCCTGCCCCGGAAATCTAATTGTACATATTGATGTAGTTGAATTATCCTTTTGTCATTCTTCAAGTCTTCTGTCGTATCCTTAGCCCTGCAACCACTTCCTTCATTTCCATTCTCTCATTTGGAGACTCCCTTGAACACGACAAGCCTGTCTCCATGATCGTCATCAGCAGCTAATTCCTAGCAGCTGATCTTTCAGTTGCGGTATTGTTGCTTTCATCCAGAAGATGGCTGTCAATGACATCTGAAATTGCGACTGGAAATGCTTCAGCCACCCATTGCCTCAAACTAAAATTCCCATCAAACGGTTCATCAGTAGGTTTTCATCTGGTAAACACCTCCAGCAGAAGAATTCCATAGCTATAGACATCAGCTTTGGCTGAGACCTTTCCGGCCATCCCAAATTCTAAATCAACCACTCAACAATATTAGACATGGTTAGCAAGCACAATATAATTGGCTAATGCTCATGTATGACACAATTGCCCTAATTGGTTTTGGGATAGAGGACTGGAAATTAATGGAGTTAAGAGCAATTGAACCTCCAATCCTGCCTTTCGCTTGTTGTGATCTCATATATACATCTAAAAAAGAATACAAGATTATGATTTAGAACTGAAGTCCTACTCTTACAAGAATTCAAACATGTATGCATGTAAAATAGTTAATCAATGACCTTTACATTATTGAGCTAGGAACCATTTGAACATGTCTTTATGTATGAACTACCAAATCAAGATGATTAGATGGATCATGGGTGTTTGCACATCAATTAATATATTTACTGATATTATATTGCAAATCACAGAAGAGTATAGTTAGCTAAAGCACTTAAGCCAGGACCAATTTTATATATATACATATATAATTGAAATCAATCGGCTACCTATGTTACTGATGACTCTTTTTCTTATTTTGTGACCCAAAAAAGAGTCTCAATACTAAAAACTGTAGCGAAAGCATTGACTATCATCAATGCATTTTTTTCAGTGTTTTAAAAAATACAAAATTAAAAAAAGCTTAGTCAACTGATTTATAAATAAATGAATATATACATATATATGCATAGAGAGAGAGAGAGGGAGGGAGAGTCCACTAGGACTGGCAAACCCACCCACTCTTTCTTTGCTTCTCTTTACCTCACCTCATCACCTCTCCTGCCCCTCCCATGTGATCCCACCTTCTTTCCTCTTCCTCCATGAGAGCATTATTGAAGAGAAAGAGAGAGTGTTAACATATGCTCACACACGTGAGAACTCAAAGCCAGGCCACGTTGACTCAAGAAACGGCTCAGGCAATTATACTCACACTTTCAGGGACACAAAATTTATAAAAAGACAAAAAAATAAGAGATAGTACTTACCTGGTGCAATGTATCTGGTGGTTCCATGACTGGCTGTAAGAGTGGAAGAATTTTGACCAACTAGAATCTTTGCAATGCCAAAATCACTGAAGTATGCTGTCATGTTCTCATCTATAAGCACATTACTTGGCTTCAGATCACAATGAACTACAGTGTCCGAGTAACCATGGTGAAGATATTCTAGAGCACAAGCCACATCAATCATGATATCCAATCTCTGACAGAGATTCAAGTGATAGTCAGTCGAATGTAGACAGACTTCTAGGCTGCCAAGGGGCTTGTATTGGAGAACTAAAGCCTTGAAATCTCCACTAGAGCAAGATGTAATGACTTTCACGAGGTTTCAGTGCCTGATTTGGCACATGACAGTGCACTCAATGTCAAAACTTTTAGATGCTCCCTCAAATAACAAATTAAGGATCTTAACAGCCACTGTCGTTCCATCCGTTAGAATTACTTTGTACAGTGAACCAAAGCTTCCACTCCCAAGAAAGTTTGCATCTGAAATTGCTCGTTGCATGCAATAGCTCTCTGTAAGAAATCATTGGGAGTGTAATTCCTGGTAATCTTTCAATGTCATCAGGACGTTTTGACAACTCCCTAATTCTATAGCATGAGATACCAATGAGTGTGCGAACAATTACCAAAAGTGCTGAGCCTCTAATTGCGCAAGTGGCAATGACTAGCCGCATTGCTCTTACTTTGCCTCTCTGTTTTGTCTAAGCACAATGGGACATGGAATTTGGGAGCTCCACATAGTGCATGGTTCCCTAGGAACGACTCGGCAGAAAGGTTGGCAAACTTTCCACCTCTTGGAATGTCTCCTTCCAATAGAGTGAAGGACAAGTCCAAGACCTGGATGTGTTGAAGTTTATCCAATGATTTTGGTATCTCACTGGAAAGCTTGTTGTGGGAAATGTCAATAGTGTCAAGGTTTAGCATGTGAACAAGTTGTTCAGGAATGTGACCATCAAATGTGTTGCGAGAGAGATTCAAACATTCTAGCATTTGGAGCTTTGATAATGATGCAGGCAGCTCTCCACTCAGCCTGTTTGTAGAGATATCAATGTTGTCCATCATGGCAAAATTTCTGAGATTCAGAGGCAGGTGACCACTGAAAGAGTTGTCATGCAAGTGTAGAATCATCAAGTCCTTCAACTCACAAAGACCAAGTGGTAGTGTTGATGAAAAATTGTTTGAGCTTAGATCCAGCCCTTGCAAACTAGTGAGATTGTTTATAGAGCTTGAAATTGACCCAATTAGCATGTTGTGTTGAATTTGAAAAATATACATGTGGACCAACTCGTAAAGTGAGTCTGGAATTGAGGCTTCTAATGCATTGCCAGAAAGACCTAATGCCTGTAACCTGTTCATTGATCCGATATTTTGTGCAATGAGCCCTTTTATTTTGTTGAATCTCAAATCTAAGGAAACTAACTTGGTTAAATTGGTTAAGGCTAATGGTATAGTACCTTCAATCTCATTAAAGGAAAGGACAACGCACCACAAGGTGGTTGTGAGGTTTCCAATGGAGGCCGGAAGAATACCGTTTAGAACGTTTCATTCGAGATGAATTTCTTCTAACATTTGACACTTGGTCAAGGATGTGAGAATGGAAGGCTCATGGCTGCCAGGGGTATTGGTGAACATATTTCCCCAAAAGGGAGCCTCCAGAGTTGTGTCAGACTACCTAATTCTAATGGTATAGGACCACTAAATTTGTTGTCTTCTGCAGTAAGAGTTTGGAGACTAGTAGCATTCAAAAAAGAAGGTGGAAAAGGGCCATCGAAGTTGTTTGCACCCAAGTAGAGTTGTTGGAGATTAGGCAGGCAGCATCCAGCATCTTTAGGGAGATGCCCTGTTAGTTGATTGGACAAGAAACTCATAGTCTAAGAGCGGATAGGTTAAACAAGCTCTCAGGTAATGTACTAGTGAGATTGTTCATTTCCTCACTAAACAATGTACAGCAGGTTATGCTTCCCAACTCGGAAGGAATGTTCCCGTGCGTATGATTTTGACCAATATTAAGGTAATCCAGTTTTGAAAGGTTGGCAAAAGTGACTGGAATGGTTCCTGTGAGCCTGTTACCATAAATGTTTATGCGCTTCAGTTCCAGCTAACTGCCAATGAACTCCGGAATGCTTCCATAGAATTGGTTATCTTGTGCTGACAGTATTTGGAGACCTTGACAATGGCTCAGTGTTTGTGGGATCAACCTCTCAAGATTGTTTTTTCCTATAGAAAGATTTTCTAACTGATGGAGGAGACTAAAATCAATGGGAAGATGACCATGGAAACTGTCATTTGTAAGATCAAGAAACTGTAAGAAGGAGAGATTGTTGATGTTTGGGGAGAGGGTAGCCTCAAGTGCCTTTTCGGAGAGGTTCAGAGGAACTACCCTTTGTGAACCACGACTGCATGAAACTCCATTCCAGTCACATAAAGAGATGTTGGAATTCTAATTTGATAACACGTTATAAGGGTCTTTAGTGACAAGGGATTTGAAAGACAGCAATGCAAATTGATCTGTCACGTTGCTCAGAGAAACAGGGGCGGAGGGCACCTCCCTTTGGCCGAGAACATCAATCAAGGTGAAGAAGGAGAAACACAGAAGTAAGATGAGTGGCAGAGGTGACCGACCGGTGGTTGCCATGTCTGTCCAATTTGAATGAAGAACATGCATGAGTAGAAATTCAAGGTCGTCAATTTATGTATAGATTCTCTTCTAGAAAAATTGTCCTTTTCTTTTTCCAAGTGGTAGAAGGGTTGGGTCTTAACTACTTTGGAATGCATTGCTTCATATTTCCAAATTGAGGGCACGGCTGATGATTACATCAATGAGACTCTTTCTTGTTTCCCTTTACCACTTTCAAGTCTATTCAATCCCAAATCAAAGTTGCCAATTGAACTTCTTTTTTCCCTAGATATCCTTAACTGGTTTCAACCATAGTCAAGGTATGCTGTCCATCGTTTAAATGGCGAGGTTTTTCCATCACATAATATGGTTAGCAAGGAGAAAACAGGAAAAATGTGGTAAATTTTGAAAAAAATTGAGTGAAACTTTAAAGTTAAGGGAAAATAAGATGAATGGTGTGAAATTTAAAAAAAATAAATAGATGGGAAACAAGTAAAAATAATAAGTTGGAAACAACCAGATTAGCAATAAAAAAGTATGAAAAAATGCCTAAAATGAAAAAAAAGGTAAAAAGCGTTTCTTTGGTGTGGCATTTCTTTTTTCCAAAAATTTGCTTAAATTGGCTGGTTCGTTCAAATCTATGCTAAATCAATTTGATCTAGTCCATCTGTTTAAAAAAAAAACTATTGTTTTTTATTATCTTTTATAGCTTGTTTATTTATTTTTTAAAGAATATAATCTTTATACTTTGTGCTGGTTCACAATCAAAACATTTATATCACCAGATCGACCAGCACATGGAAGTTGCATCGTAACTCCATCCACTCATTTCAAAAGCTGAATTTTCAAAGGTCACAAACAGACGGTCCACGATCGCTACCTAACTATACATGTTGAACAACCATTGATTCAAAATAGAAAGGGAATATAAGATCTCATTCTTCAGCCATTAACTATCCGAGTTTTTAATCAATGGAAGTTGCTAGACCATGATGACTAGCTAGCTGCACATAAATGGTGGATAAAATTGACTTAGCGAAGACTTGAAGCTGCAACCGGCCGATTCAAGCCAACAATATTTCTAGCTAATCCAATCCAGTCCTTGCTCAACTATTCAACTATGCCTTCGTGGCTCCCCATATTGCACTAATCAAGCAACGTGGTAGCTGCAAACATTTTCATGACAGACGAGAACGACCACTTACATATAGGTTGTGACAGATGACAACCCCAAAATTAGGTAGTAAATATAATCATAAAAAACACATCTTTTTTTTTTGTGAAAAAACAGTGATAAAACACTGAAAATAAGTCCACTGAATAAAATGGAAAAAGGATATATATTTTTTAAAAAAGAATAAAAAAAAAAACATGGCCTTCCTGTCTTTTTTATTTTTTTTCAACTTTTTCAATTTTTTAGAAAGTTACCGTATTTTTTTTGCATTTTTTGCTTTTTATTTTTCATGCTCGACATATTATATGATAGAAAGACCTCCCTGTTTAAAAAGCAAAAAAGAATATTTGTCATTATGGTAGAAACCTATTTATGGATATATATATAAGTTGACAATTGACAACTTTGGTTTAGAATTGAATAGAGTTGAAAAACATACATTATCGGACCCAACCACATTTGATTTCTTTGAAAAAATCAGACAAATATTGTCCTCGTGTTTGGAAAGAAAGAGCATCTTCCTTGATTTTTCTTCACGCGCAATGAAATTTTAGATCCATTACCACACCCACCCACGTTTGATTTCTTTGAAAAAGAAGCCCAAGTCTTTTTCTTTTGTATTGTTTCAGCACAGACTAGGACCCTACAATTTGCAGAATTGACATGGACTTATGAAAAAAGAGCCTTAGCACAGTTGAACCTCTAGCGGCGAATATCTAATTAGGATCCAATGAAATGCTTGGAGGTAGGTGAGTTGTAAAATATGACAACTATGGCGTTGGCCTTAATTATCGGTCAAATTTCACAAGATATCTGTCAAATTCAAGGACGTTAGGTGGGGAGAGGCAAGAAAAAGACTCATGCATGAAATATGAAGCACACTTTCCAAAGCAGTAAACCTTCAACTCGTGTTTATGCACGTATGGACTGGCATGGCTATCACCAGTTGCTTTATCTTTATCTTGATATTTTTATATCTGTGCAATGGAGAAAATCAGCACTGTTTTAATTAATGCTGATATTCACAGTGATGTTTGCCAAGAATTGACTCAACCCTTCAAAAGCACACAAAAGGAAACAAACCCAAACACACGAACACATGTTAGTAGTTAAACTGCACAAAAGGAGAGCTTAATTTCTACATAAGACTGAAGGAGCAAAGAACATATTACTTGACAATCATTTCTTTGGCGACTTATAGCATAACCAGTACTCAAATATTTAATGCACGAGAAAAATAAGATCGACAATACTTGCACAAGCATATCAGTGCTCTATATATTACAATGTGTGTGTCAGAGGTGGAGCCAGAATTTTTTTGTTGCAAGGATCGAACTATAGTTTCAAAATTTTAACAGAGACTGAAATGATTTTTTTATTTTTTTTATATACATTAAACTAAGATTTATGAAATTTACGTATCAATATTTGAATTTTTTAAAATTGAGGGTGGGGAGCCGGCGCCCCTGCCTCCTTGCTTGGTGTGTGTTATAAATGTGGGTCTGTCTAAGTACTATTAACAATTTTGGCTTGATATGTAATATCTTGTTAGATGTTGTGGAATTTTAATATTTAGTGGTATTATATCTCAAAGCATTAACATAGCTTAATGACTTACCTAATAATATAAAGGCAAAAGCCAAAAATCAATAATCGAAAATCATAGCAACAAAAGAACATGAACTTAATGTGCTTTCTTTTGGCAATGTTTCGTAACATATTCTGCTGATGTTTTTCATCAATTAATGGATTTTAATTTTATCAAAGTGCTTCCTAAATGTTGTTTGTCTCATTCAGGCTTCTACATGAGTATAAAAATTTAATCACCCAATTAGTATGCTCCACATATATTTCTGCTTGCTTCAAGCAAGTAATCAATCCTGGTGTTTGGTCTACAGATTATAGATGATTATTAATAACTGAGTTGATGTGGCCATCACATACAGATTCTAGTATTTGGATCCCTATGTTACTGGAATGACAAAAATCCAGCATCCATAAGTCAAAGCACACAAATAAGCAATTATTTCACAGAAGACTGTAAAAATATCACAATCATATATACCTGTGGAAGATAAGTAGCTGATGCAAGCCAACAACCACCAACAAAAAAAAAATCAAAATATCATTAAATGCCTTGACTTAAGCATCTTAAACATGTTATCCAAGTGAAAGAATCCATGATCAATGATGCATGCTCGCAGCTCTAGGAACAAAGCAGGAACTAGGGGTTGTCTGGTAATCACAACAGTATATTATTGTTTTATGTATCAGACCTAACACTTAGGACAGATTCATGGAATATTGTAACATAATATTACGTAAATTTGCCTAAGATTGGGGACAAGATCAAGATAAGATATAAGCTTATGCAGAGGCAAGTTACGATGTAAGTAGCTTCACCCAGCTCTGTTGGTGGTGAAAAAAATCCCCGTCAGAGGTAAGGGGTTAAAGGCTTCTCAAGACATTATAGTTCCAAGAAAATGATCAAATAAGATTATTTTGAGCCTAAACAAAATCAAGTTAGAAAGCATGGGGAATTAAAATGAAAAAATAACCTGTGAAACTCTAACAAAGAGAATTTTAGAATTTGTCATTGAATGGACATGGTCAATCATAACTGAAAGGTCATATAGAGCCAATCCCTCCCAAATTAGGGTTGTCAATATATTTGATTTCAATTGGAAATCCACCAAACCAGTTCAAAAAATATCGGACATAGAAAAAAATTAATATCTGATTAAGAAATTGGATCGGATTCAAATTTAAGAAATGGCATCTGACTGATTCAGATTCAGATTTGGATGTATATATATAAGTGTGAACGAAAATGATAAGATTCAAGTGTGAAACGACAATGATATGTAAGTGTCAATGAAATGATACGTTCCCTTTAGATTTAAAACATAAAAGACACGTAGTAAGAAAAAGCAAATTTTTTTTTTGGAAAAATGTATTCAACTGAGCAAATCAAGTCATCAAAAAAGCCAAAAAAAGGTGTCATTTTTTTGAAAAAAAAAACAAAATAAAGGCATAAAAACGAGTTTTTTTTCATTTTTGCTCTCATTTAAACATTTTAGGCCTTTCTATTTTTCCCTTTTCAATGTCAAACTGTTTCTATTTTCTGATTTTTATTTGTGGATATCTAGTTATGTTTTATGTTCTTTCCTAGATTCTATTTTTTCCCGAATTTTTAAGATTTTGCAATTTTTTAAAATGATTCCCCAACTTTTGCAGCTCACTATATTATCCCTAAGAAAAATTCACGATTTAAAAATTTTTGAAGAGGCCAAAGTGATTTTTTTTTCTTTTTCTGGACTGCCAAAGAGTAAGTTAGTTTACATTTCTCAAATCTGGGAGGGTACACTGAACTCATGATAACCATGTGAAGGGTTTTTTTTTTTCAATTCTTAAGGGTATTTGATCTATTGACTTAACATGAAGAC